>NW_024396215.1:0-98026 GCF_016617805.1 Bactrocera tryoni
TGATTTATATGTTTGTATTTCACCTCAACTGTTCAAAACTTACCATTGTTTGCCAAATTAATTGAAATAAAGCCTGTAAACGATATGAAACACCAACGACTCACTGAAAAACTGGGAAATGTAAAATGGAAATTTAGTGTGTGGTATTGGAAAAAGTAAATAAAATCTGTTCGATACTACGCCAACTTCCATATAAAACATATAATGTTTTTTTTTTTCTAACAAACCTTATGTGTGTCAGTATACATAGTATAGTCAGTAGTGGCCACGCACATTTTTTAAATTTTCTTTTTTACAGGTGCCTCTTTCTACTGCGATAGTCTGTGCCAAATTACAGTTTAATATCTTAATTTAGTGCTTAGTTATGGCACTTTCTTCGTTTTCGGTTAATGGCGATTTCTGGGCGTGGCAATGGTCCGACTACGCCCATCTATGAACTCGTAAGTACTAAGAAACCTGCTTATCGAATTTCCTTCGGATATATCAATATTTACTCAAGTTACAGCTTGCACGGATGGACGGAAGGACAGACAGACAGTAAACCAGATTTAAACTTTTCTCGTCACCCTGATTATTCGTATATACGAGTATAACCCTATATCTATCTCGAATAGTTTTATGTGATACGTACAACCGTTAGGTGAACAAAACTATATTACTCTGTAGCAACTGGTTGCAAGAGTATAAAAACTATGTCGTTTACCGCTGAATTTTAATGAAATTGGGGTATACATACTTTGCTTTTATATGTCTAATATAATGAAATGCGTTCTTTAGTTCAGTTTATATCGCATATTTTGTATTTAGGGAATATTGTATTTCCTTGACGCGAGGTAAAGTACTTACATAGTAATAAAACTGATTGAGTACATGACCTCCAATAGTTATTAAGATACCAATTTCGATTGTTATATATACACAATTGTTTAGTTAACTTATTTTGTTTGTTCACATGGAGATTGGTGATATACTCACTTACACTTTCGAAACATGATTAAAAGATGTAAAATTCATACCACTTTTAGAAAATAATTAAAATTTACAATATTTATTTATTTTTTCATTTTCTAATTTATACTTTGTATTTATTAAGGTTAATTCATAATGTGTTCATAAATATAACACACGTCGAAAACCAATTCGAGCGGAAGTACGGATGGCGAAAACTTCTAGGTCACGGTCATATAATATTCGGCAGAACATTCCTACGTGTCTGCTAATAGTCTCACCAGAACTTCTAATCTATATGTGTTTTTAACAAACCAACCCAGGTGTTTTCTAACGCAAAGGCAATAAACGATTTAGGATCCGATCACCTGTGCAAGCAGCGATCAGAGATCCAGACGACATTAATAGGATGATAAATAACTTCAACGAGGCAATTTGTTGTGCCAAAGTAGGTAGTATTCCAAAAAGGAGCGTCTACTGTCACAAAACCACTTTCCCAAAATATCTGAGAGATAATATCTGGCTGAGATACATAAATACGGCCGATCTCGTCCTAGTTAGATGACTTATTCAAGTTATTGTGAAAAAGATGTTTGTCCTGAGAAATAAAAATTGGAACAATCTCTTAGCGACGTTAGAAGTTATTTCTTCCCCATTTTAGAAACTATCTAAAGTGATCAAAAATAAACGTTTTAGCATATCAACATTAAGACAAAATTCTTGCTGTTTTTCCACACCAGCACAATAGGCGGACAATTTAGCAGATACATTTCAAATGAATCAAAGTCATTCTAACAATCTAAGCGGTCAAGCAACCATATCTGAAATCGCCAAATTTGTGTGTGATTTTCACAAGATTTATAAACGTATGCATTCGCTTATGCCATTTTCCGACCCAGTGGAAGTTTTCAAAGGTTATAACAATATTAAAGCACAACAAACCTGCAAAATGCCCAACGTCCTATCGCCCAATAAGTTTGCTGTCATCAGTAAGAAATATCTTTGAAAAAGTTGTAAAAGAAAGACTGTCGACCTTCATAGGAGAAAATGAAATGTTCCATTCCACATTATACCTTACACCCATTGCTTAGAATAAAAATAATCATAAAAACAAATTTTACAAACTGGTATGATTAGATATCAAAGCTGAATTCGACTCTGTTTGGCATAACGAGTTCTTGTACAAAATGAAGCTCTTGCAACTTCGCCTAGTTTATATTAAAATTACACAGAGTTTTTTGACCAACCGATCATTCACAGTCCACATCACTGCGGGTTGTCTCCAGAGCTGTGCCTATTTCCATTGTTGTTACATTTTTACTTCTGATTTCCCGGCGCTAAGTAAGAGCACAGCTTCTATTTTTGTGGATGACACCGCAATACTCTGCTAAGGCTTCATTGCTGCTGACAGCACAACTGCAAGATGACTTTAATACCCTTGCCTCTTACTTTAACAAATGGAAAATACTGGTTAAAACTGACGAAACTCAAGCAATTTTTTACAAGAGGAAGCGTAAAAGCATCTCCCTCCCAACAAGCCATATTTAACTAGAATTTAGATATTTAGGACTGATACTAGATCCTAGACCGACCTTTAAAGATCATGTGGTTTATATCATTAAAAAACTATTATACTAATAGGGTCATTATACCCATTTATAAACAGAACGGCCGCATCCACAAACTTCAAGTGGCCTTAAATAAAATATTAAAGATAATTTTCAAACTACCACGGTATTTTTCTACCTTGGAGTATATAACAGAGGTAATGTTGAATTAGTCGCAGATAGACTGAGTCGATTAAATAGAAGGTTTAACGATCGTTATGAAATTTTATGAACTCACATATTAATGAATGAATTAATTATCTGATGTGAAATATATTCTTAGTCATATAATTTTTAAGCAGAAAAGGCAATATCGCCTGTACTCTTAACTTATATACATTAGTCACTGTAAATACATATATTTTAAGATGAGGTGAAATAAATTTGAATGTGATATTCGAATTGCTAGTGTGCAGTGTGGTTATGGTTGCATTTGGTGGGTAATATGTTGTCTGATGTTGTGGTGTGTTGTATGTGGATTTTGTAGGATGAGTGCTGCGAGGGAGATGTGTGCAAAATGTTGCGAGATCAGACCTCGTAGGGGAATTAATTAGCTAGAAATCTCTGCAACTTTTGCGGTGTGCTCACGAAGGCGTTCAGTCCAGTAGATGTTTGTTGGTGATTGTGATCCATTTCTATTGGAATAGGAATATATACATATATAAACATGACTTGGTTCATAATATCAATTATGTAATTTGGCATTTGTTTTTAAAGATTGATATATCATTATATATTTTGTGGTTTAATTTTAATTGCGTTCGTTAGTTTTAGGTTTGGTTTTATTTATGCGCTTGATTTCAAGGGGTAAGAAGTTTGTATCTAATTAATCTTCCATTTTTATGTTTTTTATCTCGGGATGATTTGATTTAATTTTCATATTTTGGCCAATATGTGAGTTATCTGAATGAAAATCAGAGAGCATGTTTTACCTACAACAGTGTATCTTTGTACCTAAAATAGATAAATTTGAGCGAAAACTTTATCTAGCCCCCATTTAATTAATATCAGGATTTTTGAACATCCGGCTGACTTTACACTATATAATAGGTTTTTTAGTAAATGACATGTTAATAGTTGGTGATATTGGCAAAAAAGATAAAATCGGGTCTATACTACCCCAACTCCCATATGCTACAAAAAATTGTTTTACTTTTTCTAACAACCCTTATGTGTCTGTCAGTGTATGAGTTATATATAGTACCTGTGCCCAAAAAATAAGGTGACATTTGAATTTAAACTACGCGCGTCGAAGGATTTGGAGAATTATTTTTTTTAGGTTGGTAGTACTGTCAGTCACATTTATGTTAAATTTCATGTCAAAATATTCATTAGTGTTTGAGGTACATGTCGTTTTGTGAGCTGCTAAAACTGAGTTTTTCGTTTTTTGCGATGTCGAAATTTGTTGAGCAAAGAATTTGCATTAAATTTTGTTTACGGAATCAATTTTCTGCTGCGGATACATTGAAGATGGTGCAAAAAGCCTTTGGTGATGAGGCTATGTCTAAAAAAAATATTTACAAGTGGTATAGTGAGTTCCAAGCCGGCCGTGAACGTGTCGAAGAGCGTCCAGGGCGACCATCAACCTCAACCGACGAAGCTCACGTTCAACAAATCAAAGATTTGGTGTTGAAAAACCGTCGATTAACAATTAGAAACCTTGCTGATGAAGTTGGCATATCGAAAGGCTTAGCCAATACCATTTTGAATGATGTTTTGAGCCTCAAGCGCGTCAAATCTCGACTGGTACCGAAAACATTGAATTTTTTGGAAAAGTATGTGAAACGATGCTTCTCGACTACCAGGGTGTCATGAAACGCATTATAACTGGCGATGAGACTTGGATCAATGCTTATGACCCCGAAACAGCCGATCAATCGAGCGAATATCGTGCCAAAAGCGAGCCGAGACCAAAAAAATCGCGCCAAAGTCGCTCAAAAATCAAGGTCATGTTGACTGTTTTCTTCGATTATCGTGGTGTTGTGCATTATGAATTCCTTCCAAACGGTCAAACAGTCAACAAGGAATATTATTTGAACGTTGTGCGTCATTTGCGTAACGCTATCTGCCTAAAAAGGTCGGAATTGTGGAAAGACAATTCTTGGTTTTTACACCACGATAATGCACTTCCTATACTGCCCTCGTAATTCGTGATCATTTCGCCAAAAACTCAACCCATATCGTTCCGCAACCACGGTATTCTCCTGATCTGGCGCCGTGCGAATTCTGGCTATTCACCAAGCTCAAAAGACCACCCCGGAGACACCGTTTTTATACGATAGAGGAGATTCAAGCCGCAGCGAAGACGGAACTGAAGGCCATCCCGGAAAGTGACTGGAACGGAAAGTGACATGTTGGCATAAGTGTTTTGCATCGGGAGGGGATTACTTTGAAGGGGATGAAATTGATTTGGAAGAATAAATAAAGAATTTTCAAAATAAATACAATGTCAACTTATTTTTTGGGCACAGTATATATAAAATTGCTTGAATTTCGATTCTCTGGTTGACGTTTTACACCAAACGTTGGCTTGTGCATCTATTCTTATATCCTCGTATGGAGAGACTATGATTTTCGGACAAATTTTATTTGAATTTTTTATAATTCTTTCGCCCATTCTTGAAATTGAATATTGGAGTTTTGGACAGGACACATTCGGCCCTCCTGTATATTCCTCCACTAAAATTGTTCTTTTTTGGTTCCTCTCCAACGTTTTAAACATAACTTTAAACCTCTTCCGAATTGTGTTCTCTTAACAGTGACTAGATCATTTATATTAACTATATTGCATCTCAGATCTCCGATTTTAGTTATACCTTTTACAATTTGTAGTTTCTGAATGTTATTTTGCGATTTTTTTCTTAAAGTAATTCTTTCGCTGTCCATTTATTCTACCATTGCACTTCGAACTAAATCTCCTAATTCGAAATATTTAACCCAGTTAAAATCTTAAATGGAATGAATTTCTTACTCTTAGGGGGTGTGTTAGTAATTATTTGCTGAATTCGTCCCACATACTACAATCTTATGGATTCGTTCAACTTGTCCATTTTCTCTTGGAATATCTGTTGCTCTAACTACATGTTAATGTAGGCATTTACCCTACAACACTGTGATATAAATGCAGTTTCCCTGTTTGAAGTAATCCTTCTATTACAGGATAAAACAATAAACTTGGTAACTTTCCTAACAAATTAATAACCGAAGCGCTATCAGTGGACATTACTGGGAACAACTACATAAACTTAGAAAACCCATCGACAACTACCAAGATATGTATGCTTGTGTTTCTTTGCAGTTAATTCCATAGGTTCTTCATGGTCAATATGAAAAGTTGATAGAGGTGTGTTTTCCTTTCTATTGGTAAAAGAAAACCTTCTTTCTTAACCGTTTTGGCTTTTAATGATAATACATTGTACGCAATTTTTAACAACCTTCTCTACCTTCGACCGTAATTTAAAAATATAGAATCTTGACTTTTCTTTATACCCAAAAGTCTTTTTCTGTGAGCTAATTTATAACTTCTTCCTCCATTGATACTTGTACTACTAGCAAATCTAACTCGCGATCTTTTTATAGAGGTCCATATACTATTAGGATAGGTGGTCGATTGCGAATGAAAAATCTTGAAAAAGAAGGCATCCTCGAAACCCTTAAAGGAACTTAACTTTTCTTCATCGTTTGGGTGAACGCGTTACAATCTGTTATGATTTGAAAAATTAAGCCGATTAGATAGATGCGTCACTTCTTTAAAGCTTCTATAATAGCTAAAACCTCCAGCTCATATCAATGATATTTTTCTTCTAGCGGTTTTGTTCGACAACTCATATACTGTAATGAATGATACTGCTGATCGGTTTAGTCTTTTTGCAACAGTACCGCCCCATACACCTCAGTGGATTATAATGCCTAAGTTCTGCTGCACTTGCTGATTTTAGTTTTTCGATTCAAAAGTTTTTCATCACCCATCTTAAACCCAAAATTCTTCCGTAACCAGTCTGTAAGAGACCTTGCTTTTACTGCAAAGTCTGCCACAAAACTTCAAAAGTATGAAGTTAATCCCAAAAACCTCTCAACCAACTTATATTATTACTTCTTCTACTAAATACACCAAGACCGACAGTATTCTCATTAAAACCTTACAGTCATCCTACCGAATTCTTCTACCATATTCTGATGCAGGTTTTAGCACAAGCTAAGTTTATGAATATTCATTCCTTCATCCATGTTCATGATAATAATACCATTTTGAATTAAATCTCTTAAAACTGAACTAACGAATCGACAAAAAAGTGCGGACGAATTCGAAATACCAAACAGAACATATAAAAGCTCGTACAGACCGTGGTGCATAACAAATGATGCGTACTTTGAGACTCGGATGAAACTGGAACGTGAAAGGGCCCACTTGCCAAATCTACGGTTAAAAAAAACTTTACAATCTGTAACCGCTCTACCTTATCTCAATTAACATCATAGTAAGATTATTCTTGGTTATAGTTCAATTTCCGGTAGTCGCAACACAGTTTCTTAGAACGAAGCATATTCTGAAGTATTCTGCTGAATTATTCGCTCCTTTAACCATTGGTCAAATTGATTGTCATCTGTGACGACAATCTTCATAGCTATTGGACATCTTTCTTTTTTACAGATGAATATGATTCACATCATGCTTCAGGATTAGCAGATTTCTTAACGAAAATTGCTTAATCTTCCCTTACCAACATGTCAATTGTTTCCAATACACTATTGCCTATTTGTGCAGAATAACGCAAGTCTTTTTCTTAAACTACATGGAAATTTATACTCAGTTTAATACTGTCTATATTATCTTCTATATCGAAACTTTCTAAAGTCCTACCAAATGCCGTTTTTCATTACTTATTATTCAGACCAAGCAATATAAAAGTATAATAACACATATTGCAAAAGTCACTTTCAGTATCAACTAACACGGAAAAATAAAAACATTATAACGAATGTTCTTAAATATTAATACCGGAGTCGCAATTTTGATTTACAAAGATTCGTACTTTCACATAGTCGCATTTGAAAGGGCCGAGATTCCTGACCTTGTGGATTCATTGATCCCACGTGTACATATGTAAGTATGTATATTGGAATAAAAAACACGGAAAAATATATGCACATATGTATTGTATGTATTTTTATGGTTATTAATCTTTTTTGTTCGCCCTTATTTATTTGTTGTATATGATCCGGCTTGTTGCTTATTAGCCAAAGGGATATCGCCAGAAAGTTTGCACGGAATACTTGACTTTTAAATTTATTCTTTTGAAGAATATTACTCTGGAGATACAAAATAACCTTATGAGCAGGCAAAGTACTTTTTTCAGTTATATTATTTATTTATTTTCAGTTAATATTTATTTATTTATTTATTAACTGTACTCCAAAATACTGATAAAATTGTAAATTAAAACAACTAAGGAAGGGCTAAGTTCGGGGGAAACCAAGTATATATATTATCTTTCAACTTACAAGAATCAAAGCCAGTGAAATACTTTATGCTGTAAATCGTCAACTTGAGTCTCGAAATCCAAGCAATTTTACATATTTATATCCTATATGTATAAAATTCATACACTGACAGACACATAAGATTTGTTAAAAAAACGAAAACCATTATATGTAGTATATGGAAGTTGGGGGAGTATCGACATGCTACTAACATGTCACTTTCTAAAAAACTAAATCATATATATAATAGTAAAGTCAGCCTGATATCTTGACATTAGTAATATGGGGGGTAAGTCAAGTTTTCGCTCAAATTCATTTATTTTAGTCACAGACACGCTGTTATGAGGAAACACGCCAGCTCATTTTAATTCAGATAACTCACATATTGGTCGATATATGCGGTACAAAGTCATCAGGAAGTTGGATTATTTTAATGTTCGGTATATGGGGACTACTGGGAAGTACTGGTCCGATTCAATCCATTTTTAACACACAAACAAACCATTAAAAGAGAACGATTATTCTTGAATTCCATCTATATATCTGAGAAATTTACCGAAATTTCCTAACAAAAGTCAACTATAGGTATTGGGGTCCAAATACTCGGTTCCTAGGGGTTTTAACAGTTTTTATAGGATTTTAACAATGTTTGGTCAAAAGGTGGCATGCACCAAACACATTTTTTGTGCAAAATTTAATGCCGTCAATTTTTACTCAAGTTACAGCTTGCACGGACGGACGGACGGACGGACGGAAAGACAGACAGTCAACCGGATTTCAACTTTTCTCGTCATCCTGATCTGATATACACAACCATTAGGTTAACAAAACTATAATATTCTGTAGCAACTGGTTGCAAAAGTATAAATATAGGTTGTCAAATATCTCCCTTCCGCTAGCTTCTGACGAGTAATCAACAAAGTCTGTGGTCTGGCGTTGTCCTAGTGGTCAATTCTGGGCGCTTCTGGTCGATCGCATGCTTACGGCGGTCTAGTTGTTCGCAGTAGATGGTAGAATTAAGCTTCTGGCCATATTGGAGCAGCTCATGGTGTATGTATGTATTCCCTTCCAAACCCACCAAACACACAAAAAAACCTTCCTGGCCGTCAATCCCGGCTTGGCCACTGTTTGGAACGATTTACCGGCGTTCGACCACGACCGATTTCGCTTGATATTGTCGTATGTGATCCATTTTTCATCGTCATCCCTTTCAAAAATGGGCTAAGTTCGTTCCGTATGGCAGGCGTTGCGTCAAATTATGCGGCACCCAAACAACAAGATTTTTTGTGTATCCAGCCTTCTGCAGATGGCTTGAAATAGTTTGGTGACCAACTTCCATCATCTGGGCGATGTCACAAGGTGCTACATGCCGGTCTAACCCCATGTTTTCCATGATTAAATCGGTATTCGTCGTCACAGGTCTTCCGCCGGCTGGCTTACCCATGGTGTCGTTTTCACCATTCCACCGCAGTTCGAAGTGATAGAGTAACATCACCCAAAACACCATTAATCTTACGGAACGTTTATCTAGCGGATTTGCCTTTAAAGAAGGAAAACTTTAAAATAGCACGAATTTCGGCGTTAGTGAACTCCATGTTTACACGTCTATAGCTGTTGAACGCAACATCCAACCTAATCATGCATAGCGTCGTTTTGTAGGTTATGTAAAGACCTTTCATACATGTATAGTATTGCCAGATATGAGCTCTGTAGCGCTTTATACATAGCCGCGAAATTCAAAAGAAAAAGACGGAAGGAATATATCTGACAACCAATATATAAAGAATAAATGTGCTTAAAATACTTCAATTTTAAAAGTTACTTGGAATACAATAGCATTAATTTTTATGGGTTTTTCGGCGGAATGACGTTTATGTATGGTATGGTTTGTAAGTTTGCTCTCCCTTCTCGTTCTCCGCTTGTTTTATGTTTTATCCAACGTTTTTGCAGTGCGTAACTACCCTCTTCCTACTTGCCACCTTTATTATTTGTGGTTAATGTTGATTACTTTTGTGTTTTTTTCACATTTTTTGCATTAGATCGTGCCAAGAGCGGGGTTTTTATTGAACACTTACACTTTATTACTCGGTATAATCTCCCTGAACATTGATACACTTGCTTCAACGATCCACCAATCTGTGGCTCACATCCCTGAAGTGAGAATCCGATAGGTCTGCAAAAAACGTTTCAAAGCTGTTATGACCTCTTTATTTGATGAGAAATGCTTGTCACGCATAAATTTTTTGGGTTCTGCAAACAAATGGAAGTCGCTGGGCCAAATGTAGTGAATACGGTGGATGCTCCAACAACTCGAACTTTAATTCATGGATTTTAGCCATTGTCAAAATGCCCTTGTGACACGGTGTATTGTCCTGATGAAAAAGGATTTTTTTCTTCTGAAAAACAGATTTGTTTTCACGAATTTTTTCTTTCAACTGGTCCAAAATGATGCAATAATATTCAAAAGTAATTGTTTTACTGGAGTCATGTGTAGAAGTTCACGCAAGTGAGGAAAGTTCTCTGATCGCCATTTACTTGTGAGTGACCAGAAACGATTCTTTTACATATGACTCAAGCAGGTCACAACTTCCGGTCTTTGACCAAGTATCCTCTGGGTAGTCTAAGAACATCCGTTTGAAGGCGAGCTAAAATGAGAAGGCGAAACATTCCCTACATAGAGTTGTGCGCTGGGTTTGGGACCCGCCACGTAAAAAACTATACCAATGAAAAACTACCAACAGCCTCGGATAAGATGCCCACCTTTTGATGACGACCATGGCAAACGAAATAAGGACTACGATTTGAAGGCATGCACCTGGAATTTCCGGTCCCTTCATTGGGAAGGTGCCGCTGCCCAGCTAGTTGATGTCCTCGTAAAAATAAAGGCTGACATCACCACCGTCCAAGAAATGCTATGGACGGGACAAGGACAGACACGAGTAGGTCCTTGTGGCATTTACTACAGTGGCCATATAAAGGAGCGCAAGTTTGGTGTGGGATTCGTGGTGGGAGAGAGACTCCGTCGCCGAGTACTATCATTCACTCCGGTGAATGAACGTCTAGCCACAATGCGCATCAAAGCGAGGTTCTTCAACATATCGATGATTTGCGCCCACGCCCCGACGGAAGAGAAGGACGATGTGACCAAATATGCCTTTTATGAGTGCTTGGAGCGCACTTATGAGAGCTGCCCCCGCTACGATGTCAAAATCGAGCTTAGCGACTTTAACGCCAGGGTAGGCAAAGAAGGTATCTTTGGCACTACAGTCGGTAAATTCAGCCTCCACGACGAAATATCCCCAAATGGGTTAAGGCTGATCGACTTCGCCGGGGCCCGAAATATGGTTATCTGTAGTACTAGATTCCAGCACAAGAAAAAACATCAAGCTACCTGGCTGTCTCCGGATCGAAAAGCCACCAACCAGATAGACGGAAAACACGTCTCCAGTGCTCTGGACGTGCGTACGCTCCTAACATCGACTCGGACCACTACCCCGTGGCTGCCAAGATTCGCACCCACCTCTGTGCAGCAAAAAACGCGCGTCAACAAACACAAGGAAGGTTCGACGTCGAAAAGCTGCAATCACAACAGACAGCCGAACGATTTTCTATTCGGCTTGCACTCCTGCTCTCTGAGAGCACTCGTCAAGAACTCGGTATTAGGGAACTGTGGGACGGCATTTCAAACTCCTTACGTATAGCTGCAACCGAAACCATTCGTTTTCGGAAAGTGCAAAAGAACAGCTGGTACGACGAGGAGTGCCGTGTCGCAGCGGAGAGAAAACAGGCTGCCTACCTCGCAACGTTACGATCGACCACAACACGTGCGGGATGGGATAGCTACCGAGAGTTGAAGAGGGAAGCGAGACGCATTTTCAGACAGAAAAGAGCTTGATAAGCTGGCCGACAGGGGTAATGTTCGAAAATTCTACGAAAAAATGCAACGGCTTACAGAAGGTTTCAAGACCGGAGCATACTCTTGTAGAATCCCCAAAGGTGATCTAGTCACCGATGTCCAGATCAGACTTAAATTATGGAGGGAACACTTCTTCAGCCTGCTGAATGGCAGTGAACACACAACACCAGGAGAAGGCGAACCCGATTCCCCAATCGATGACGATGGAGCAGACGTTCCATTGCCCGACCATGAAGAAGTTCGAATAGCAATTGCCCGCCTGAAGAACAACAATGCGGAGGGGGCCGACGGATTGCCGGCCGAGCTATTCAATCAAGGCGGCGAAGAACTGATAAGAAGCATGCATCAGCTTCTTTGTGAAATATGGTCGGACGAAAGCATGCCCAACGATTAGAATTTAAGTGTGCTATGCCCAATCCATAAAAAAGGTGACCCCACAATCTGCGCCAACTACCGTGGGGTTAGCCTCCTCAACATTGCATATAAGGTTCTATCGAGCGTATTGTGTGAAAGAGTAAAGCCCATCGTCAACAAACTGATTGGACCTTATCAGTGTGGCTTCAGACCTGGAAAATCAACAACTGACCAGATATTCACCATGCGCCAAATCTTGGAAAAGACCCGTGAAAGAAGAATTGACACACACCACCTCTTCGTCGATTTCAAAGCTGCTTTCAGCAGCATGAAGAGGTGCTGCCTTTATGCCGCGATGTCTGAATTTGGTATCCCCGCAAAGCTAATACGGCTGTGTAAGCTGACGTTGCGCAACACCAAAAGCTCCATCAGAATCGGGAAGGACCTCTCCGAGCCGTTCGATACCAAACGAGGTTTCAGACAAGACGATTCCCTATCGTTCGACTTCTTCAACCTGCTTCTGGAGAAAATAGTTCGAGCTGCAGAACTAAATAGAGAAGGTACCATCTTCTAAAAGAGTGCACAGCTGCTGGCGTATGCAGATGATATTGATATCATCGGCCTCAACATCCGCGCCGTTAGTTCTGCTTTCTCCAGGCTGGACAAGGAAGCAAAAGAAATGGGTCTGGCAGTGAACGAGGGCAAGACGAAATATCTCCTGTCATCAAACAAACAGTCGTCGCACTCGCGACTTGGCTCTCACGTCACTGTTTACAGTCATAACTTTGAAGTTGTAGATAATTTCGTCTATCTTGGAACCAGCGTAAACACCACCAACACTGTCAGCCTAGAAATCCAACGCAGGATAACTCTTGCCAACAGGTGCTACTTCGGACTGAGTAGGCAATTGAAAAGTAAAGTCCTCCCTCGACGAACAAAAGCTAAACTCTATAAGTCGCTCATAATTTCCGTCCTACTATATGGTGCAGAGGCTTGGACGATGTCAACAACTGATCAGTCGACATTTTGAGTTTTCGAGAGGAAAGTTCTGCGAAAGATTTATGGTCCTTTGCGCCTATATCAAATTTCGTGAATATATCTTTTTAAATGTGAAAATTTTCCATACAAGAACTTGATTCCGATCGTTCAATTTGTATGGCAGCTATAAGCTATAGTTAACCGATCGGAACAATTTCTATGGAGATGACATTGTTGCTTTAGAAAATAATCTATACCAAATTTCGTTAATATATCTTGCCAAATGTGAAAGTTTTCCATACACAAACTTGATTCCGATCGTTCAGTTTATATGGCAGCTATAGGCAGCTATGGAGATTACATTGTTGCTTTAGAAAATAATCTATACCAAATTTCGTTAATATATCTTGCCAAATGTGAAAGTTTTCCATAAACAAACTTGATTCCGATCGTTCAGTTTATATGGCAGCTCTATGTTATCGTGATCCGATATCGGCAGTTCCGACAAATGAGCAGCTTCTTGAAGAGAAAGTGACGTTTGCAAAATATATACAGACAGACAGACGGACAGACAGACGGACATGGCTAAATCGACTCAGCTCGACATACTGATCATTTATATATATACTTTATAGGGTCTGCGACGCTTCCTTCTGGGTGTTACAAACTTCGTGACAAACTTAATATACCCTGTTCAGGGTATAAAAAGATCGTATGTTACATTGAGAAAATTGACGAAATTGGACCTCAGCCAAAATTTTAAATTACATTCCTTTTTTCGAGTGTAGAAATCAAAAAGCAATTAATATAACGGGACGAAACTTTACATGATTTTTAATGCCTTTAAAGCATGCCATCTTAGGGTCAAAAATTGTTCAAATCCATCAAAAACTGTCCACCCCCGGTACCGAATATTTAGATCCCGTACCTATAGGTGACTTTTTACCGAAATATTGACAATGTGTAAAATTTATAATTGAAATTCAAGGAGAGTCCTTTCCGGATAGTAGTTTGTGTGTGTGCCACAAATTGGTAGAATCAGGTTAATACTTTCCTTAGTCCCATTTATCTCATATAATGATTTTTTATCTTTCGGGTGACTTTATCCCACATATATTTGCCGATATGGTGGTGGTAATATTGTTCAATGTGAGAGATACATATATGTACGTATAATTCAAATTTAGAGAGAATACTTTCCTGATAGAAGTATTTCTTTGTTCTAGAAATTTGTAGAATCGTAAAATGTAAAAACTTCTCTTGGCCACTATATACCTAATACAAAGTTTTTCGATCTTCCGGGTGACGTAATACCGCGTATAACGGACAATAAGTGAGTTATCTCAATGAAAATGAGAAAGCGTATTTTACTAATAGCTGTATAGTGTTGTGCCAAAATACCTTGGTATGTTAATAATAAAATTTTCGAAAATCCAGCTGGCTTCACTCCATATAGATTGGTGATGGTATGTGAAGTACCTTAATAAAAACTCAGGCATATTAATAGTATTCATATCAAAAGCAAATAAGAACAAGTAATGAAGGGCTAAGTTCAGGTGTCACCGAATATATTATACTCTCGCATGATAAAGTGATAATCGAGATTTCATTATCCTCATTTACATATTTTTTATTTGGCTGTAAAATTAATTAGATTATTAGTTCCTGAGATATGGTTTTTGGTCCATAAGTGGGCGACGCCACGCCCATTTTCAATTTTTAAACAAAGCCTGGCGTATTTTTCTGTTATTTTTCCGTTAATTCTAGAAGCTGACGTTTGTTATTGAGAACGTATTATGATTATAATTTTGGTGATGGGAAGCGGGCGGAAGATATCCGATTCATTTATACAGAGGAAATGCCTGAAGGAAACGACTCTATACGTTAGTATACGACTCTATACGTTAGTATACGACTCTATACGTTTCCTTCAGGCATTTCCATATACAGTTCAAAAATGGAAGAAATCGGATAATAACCCCTCCCGCTTCCCATACAAAGGTTATGTTGAAAATCACTAAAAGTGCGTTAACCGACTAACAAAAAACGTCAGAATCACTAAATTTTACGGAAGAAATGTCAGAAGTTTGCTTGACATAGCTATGGTAGTTTCCGATATATGTACAAAAAACTTAGTAGGGGGCGGGGCCACGCCCACTTTTCCAAAAAAATTAGGTCCAAATATGCCCCTCCCTAATGCGATCCTTTGTGCCAAATTTCACTTTAATATCTTTATTTATGGCTTAGTTATGACACTTTATAGGTTTTCGGTTTTCGCCATTTTGTGGGCGTTGCAGTCGGGCGATTTTGCCCATCTTTGAACTTAACCTTCTTATGGAGCCAAGAAATACGTGCACCAAGTTTCATCATGATATCTCAATTTTTACTCAAGTTACAGCTTGCACGGACGGACGGACAGACGGACGGACGGACAGACAAACATCCGGATTTCAACTCTACTCGTTACCCTAATCATTTTTGTATATATAACCATATATCTGACTCTTTTAGTTTTATGACTTACATACAACCGTTATGTGAACAAAACTATAATACTCTCCTTAGCAACTTTGTTGCGAGAGTATAAATAGGGATTAAAATTTTCTAAAGAGTATCTTGATAAACCAGATTCGTTTTGGGAGAATGTTGTATTCCCTGACGAATCAAAATTTAACATTTTTGGGTCAGACGGAGTAATAAAAGAATGGAGACGTGAAACATGGAAAATTCAAATTATATTTTATTTTTTGTTTAAATCATATTTTAATTTCCCTTCGTTTTAATACCAAAACTTTTTTGACGTCAAATCAATGGAATTTATGCTTTTGTTTTTATATTTTGTTGTAAAAAGTTGCTGATTTTGAAATAAATGCATTAAAGTATGTTCTTTTTTGAATTAAAAAAGTATATATATTTTTGTTTTACAAATTTTAATGAAGAAATTGCACCTAAACTTAATTGATTTAATGTACATTGAATTTTTTATATCGGTGGTGGAAAATTATTTAATTAGTCGTCTGTTTTTGTTTTATAATTATAATGGGGTTTATAGTATTGGTGGTAGATCTTTTTCTGACGATGGGTTGAAATAGATGGAAGTAGGCTGGGTTATTCATTTTTCTTTTTTATTGGCAAGTTCGTTACCCGTAATTCCTTGATTACTTGGCACCCGGAAAATAACAATTTTTGCGACAACTATACCCCGGATTTGAGCAATTTAGTTGTTATGACAGCTTAGGACTTTTACGACGGAAATTGTTGATAGGCTATCAGTACATTTTACGTATTTGTGATGTTGTTAATTGTTAATATAATATATTCTATTATATTATTCGTATATTATATTAATGACATCACATGAAGCACATTGTAGTAATGAAGCTAAGCGAGTCTACCACTCCTAGTAGTATATGTAAGTTAATAGCAAATCAAATATGATTCTAATACGTTTGCAGTTTCGTAGAGTAGGGAATTTTGAATTCTTTTGCAATATTTTTTTGTATAAATACACCTGGAAGTTTGTATTATTGTGTTTTGCGCCTTAAATATTAAAATGTTCGTTTGCACTCCAACGTAGCTCTTCCTTACTTGTTTAATAAAAAGTTTTGCCAAAACTTGAAGTTAATTCTCGGCTCTGACCCTAGCTAATTGTGAGAATATTGCACCCGAAGTTAGATCTGAAGAAAACCCCGCAAAAAGTGAACCAATTTGACCAACGGCACATCATGAACCTTCTCAGACGTGGGTAAAATAAAAATTATTTCCGCTTTACTATAAAGTAAAATATATAACGCGAAGTCAACTTCTTGATTAATCAAGTGTTAACATCAAATAAAATAATATTGTTCTTTCCTCAGCAACCCTAAATTCAAAATTGTACATTAATCACATATAAATATGCTGTTTGTTATACATTAGCTATGGTTGTACTTAAATTTGTATTATGACAATGCATCCACCCTTCGTGTTTCATTTTAAAGCGTAACCGGAAAATTCGATATTTATCCATTTTAAACCACAACAATGAATAGAATGAATGTCTTCTAAATTTCAATTCTTTCAAACCGACAAACTTATGCATTATCTAAGGAACATTGCAGTAATATTAATAACCGTAACTTTACCGAATCGCATTGAATGATATTCTGTAATGGTTTTCGAAATATTTTGCAGTATTTGGTTATAGGTGGCAACTGCCAAATCTATCTTCTTCTTGGACATACTGATGTAAAAATAGCTCTTTGTAATTTGAGTGAATTTGTTAAACTTCAAAAAAAATTAACTTTTAGATATAAATATCGATCAATATGAGAGATATTTTAATGAAACTGATAAAGTATATTTTTCTAGTCAACAGTATAATTCTTTACAATTTATTGAACAAGTAAGGATGAGTTAAGTTCGGGTGCAATCGAACATTGCAAGAATTAAAGCCAAGGAAATACTTTAGGGTGTAAGACGTGAACCAGGTGATCGAAATACAAGCAATTTGATAAATACAGCTTAAATATATAAATGAATCGCAAAATGTGTTGCTTAGCGCATAACTCAACAACGCCTGAACCAATTTGGCCAATTCTTTTTATGTGTTCGTTGAGGTTCAAAAATGGTTTTTACGGAAACCCCTAAAAACAGCACCTTTCTTTTTCCCCATATAAACGTATGAATGTTTGTTTGTTAGTAATGAACGGCTCAACCAATTCTAATGAAATTTTTAGAGGTTCTTCGGTTGTGGATCGGCGAAGGTTTAGAAATAAAAAAACCGTGTGCTTTTCGTGAGGAAAAGTCGGAAAATTTGATAATTCCAAAAAGTAACTTTATATTTATTATACATGGAATGCATCGTCGAAGAAATAGTTACGCAGAAAGCAAGGCCAACAAGTAGATGGACATCCAGTTGTGTTCTCAATTAATGCATTAGGACAATTTACACAATCCACCTGAAAAAACGACGGTTGCTTCTACCTTCGGTTACTATTGATTAATGTATGCGGTTCAACTTCATTTGAGTCATTGCGTTGTGTGCAACTTTTTAAGAAGCAAGCCAGCAATTACAATTGCTGGAACATAATAATCACTTCGAATGCAAATGAAGATCGCACACTTTTCGCGCTAATCATTTCGACATATCAGCCTTCAAATCCGCGTCAATTATGGGATACGAACAAAATTGACATTGCCGAAGACATTTTACATCGTCTTCGCTAAAAATAGAAAATGGGTCCGATCGTTCATGAATTGCAAAAGTAAATATCCTACAAAGCGCTTTATTGCAGTTTGACCGTATCGTTCAAGACCAATAACCGCTATGTTGCTTCCTTTGGTGACGTACTTGCCAACGTATTTTATCGATTTCAATAAACTGCAATACTCAAGATTGACATGAGTTTTGAATGTGAATTAGACAATAGTGGGGAATATAGTACGATCCATGTGTTATCAACTTCGATATTCACTCTTCTAAATTGAATGCTGAATGTTCTGCCATTGGCGTCTGGTGGGCGATGCCGATAGAGTGGATAACCATTATTTCCAGTTTGTGTTTCCGATAGAAAAGCACTTGGATAGTGTTTCTTGCATTTATTGTCAGACATACAAACCGAAGTGGGATTGTGGTGTCCGCAAGGTCCATGAACCATATTGGTTTTCACCACTTCGTATAATACTGGATCTTTCTCTGAATGAGGAATTTCCGCGGAATTGATTTCATCAATTTGATCTGGTGTAACCAGCATCCATCATCGAAAGAAGAATGGGTGCGTGCGGCAAATCTCTCTTTTTCCACTCAACAGAGTACACCTAGCATGTAACAGCACCACATATACGTTGCTTCAAGATAAAATCCATCAAGCATCGAACCTGTTGTTTGAAAAGTCGTGCTGTGACATCGTGACGATCGCTTGCTGATTGTCCGCGATCCATAATTTCGCATCCTGGGAGTAGTCGGTCATGTGCCTTGGGCTGCCAATGAATGTTGATACCAAAAAGAAAACCGACCGATATAAGCGCGACTTCTTCGTGGCATCGTAACAAATTTCAACACACATTACGTTTTCACTGAATAATTTTCAATAACTTTTTTTTTGAATAGCCAGAATAAAAATAGCAATTGAAAACAAAAAAAATTGGAAAAAAATTAAATTTTGTATGAAAAAAAGTTACTTTTTGGAATTGTCCACTTTTCCGACTTTTCCTCACGAAAAACATACGGTTTTTTTATTTCTAAGCCTTCGCCGATCCACAACCGAACAACCTCTGAAAATTTCATCAAGATTGGTTCAACCGTTCTCGAGCATTAGCGATACTAACAAACAAACATTCACTCGTTTATATGGGAAAAAAGAAAAGGGCTCCTTTTAGGGGTTTTCCGGCAATTATTCGAATTTTTCTTGCCGTAAAAACCATCATTGAACCTCAACGAACACTTAAAAAAAGAATTGGCCAAATTGGTCCAGGCGTTGTTCAGTCATGCGCTTAGCAACACATTTTGCGATTCATTTTTATATATAAGATGTATGTATAATGCCACATACTAAAAAAAATTTCCCTGGGTTTCATTAAGGTACGTCACATATAATTACCAATTGGGGTTTCACATGGTCACATAAAGTTATAACGATCCGAAAAGATAGCGTTCAGAGTTGTATTTGCGTAAACTTACTTTAGTATGCAATCCAACAACACATTTTTTTAACTAGTATAAAAATTTATAATTTTATGGTTTTACGATGCTTTATGACACTTTGTTAGTACCCCAAATATATATGGAGTAAAGTCAATTGGATGTTCGAAAATTCTGATGTTAGTTATTTTCGGCACAAGGATACACTGCTATGAGTAAAATATGCTCCTTCATTTTAATTGAGATAACTCACATATTGAACGATATATGCGGTATAAAGTCACTTGGAAGTTCGAAAATATTTATAATTATATTCAGAGAAATATTTATCCGATTTAAACCATTCTTGACATACAGACATACCATTATAAGAGAAGGATTATCCCTTAATTTTAGCTATATATATCGAACATTGACCGACATTTTCGGGGTCTAAATAGTCGGTACCTGGAGGCTTGAACAGTTTTTATTGGATTTGAGCAATTTCAGATCACAACGTGGAATGCTTTGAATGGATTATACATGCAAAGTTTTTTCCCGTTATATTAATTTGCTCTTGATTTTTATACTGGAAACTGAACGAATCATGTGGAATTTAAAATTGTGCTATATGGGAAGTAGGCGCGGCTGTTGTCACCTATTTGCACAATGTGACATAATAATTTCAAAAGAATGCCACGTGTCAAATGGTCCGATTACGCCCATTTACAAAGTGCTTTGTATAAAGGAACCCACATACTAATTTTCAGCGAGATATCTCAATTTTTACTCGAGTTACAGCTTGCACGGATGGACGGACGGACAGACAGACAGTCAACCGGATTTCAACTTTTCTCGTCATCCTGATAATTTATATATACATATATATATACATACAACCCTATATCTATCTCGCTTAGTTTTAGGTGATACGTAAAACCATTAGGTGATCATAACTAAAATACTGCTTGCAAGAGTATAAAAAGCTATCTCATTCCTTTTCTAATAGAACGGATTCCAAAAAATCAAATTATGCGCAAGAATCTTACGATCTGTTTGCTTAATTTGTCTTAAAGTATATAGTTATAAGACATAGTAAAAGAACAATAATAATAATAATACAGATTAATATATAATAACAGCGTTTAAAATAAAAACTACATACCAAAATTGCTAATGCCGACGGGCATTACGTCGAATACTTTCAGAGCTGGAGTGTTTTCGTCCATTCTGACGACATGACCTAGCCAGCGTAGTCGCTGTCTTTTAATTCGCTGAACTATGTCAGTGGCGTCGTATATCTCATACAGCTCATCGTTCCATTGAATGCGATATTTGCCGTGGCCAACGTGCAGAGGAACATAAATCTTCCACAGAATTTTTCTCTTGATTATTCGTAACGTCAACTTATCAGTTGTTACCGTCCATGCCTCTGCACCATATAGCACGACGGGAATAATGGGTGACTTATAGAGTTGCTATTTGTTTGTCGAGAGAGGACTTTACTTTTCAATGGACTACTTAGTCCGAAGTAACACCTGTTGGCAAGAGATATTCTGCGTTGGCTTTCGAGATTGACGTTGTTGTTGGGTTTATGTTGGTTCCAAGACAGGCGAAATTATATACGACTTCGAAGTTATAACTGCCAACAAGAACTAGACGCGAATGCGACGACTGTTTGTTTGATGACAGGAGATATTTCGTCTTGTGCTCGATCACCATCAGACCCATTTGCTTCGCTTCCTCATTTATTCTGGAGAAAGCTAAACTATCGCTGCAATTTTTGTGGCCAATGATATCAATATCATCGGCATACGCCAGCAGCTATACATTCTCATAAAAGATTGCACCTGCTCGATAAAGTTCTGCTGCTCGAATTATTAAGGCAGTAGATTAAGGGAGTCGCCTTGTCTAAAACCTCGTTTGGTATCGAACGGCTCGGAGAGGTCCTTCCGGATCCTGACGGAGCTTTTCGTGTTGCTCAACGTCAGTTTACACAGCCGTATTAGTTTTGCGAGGATACCAAATTCAGGCATCGCGGCATAAAGGCAATTGTCGAAAGCAGCTTTGAAATCGACGAAGAGGTGGTGTGTGTCAATTCTTCTTTCACGGGTCTTTTCCAAGATTTGGCGCATGGTGAATATCTGGTCGGATCTTGATTTTCCAGGTCTGAAGCCACACTGATAAGGTCCAATCAGTTTGTTGACGGTGGGCTTTAATCTTTCACACAATACGCTCGATAGAACCTTATATGCGATGTTGAGGAGGCTAATCCCACGGTAGTTGGCGCAGATTGTGGGGTCTCCCATTTTGTGGATTGGGCAGAGCACACTTAAATTCCAATCGTTGGGCATGCTTTCGTCCGACCATATTTTACAAAGAAGCTGATGCATGCTCCCTATCAGTTCTTCGCCGCCGTGTTTGAATAGCTCGGCCTGCAATCCATCGGCCCCCGGCGCTTTGTGGTTCTTCAGGCGGGTAATTGCTATTCGAGCTTCTTCATGGTCGGGCAATGGAACATCTGCTCCATCGCCATCGATTGAGGAATCAGATTCACCTTCTCCTGGTGCTGTACGTTCACTGCCATTCGGCAGGCTGGAGAAGTGTTCCCTCCATAATTGAAGTATGCTCTGGGCATCGGTGACTAGATCAATTTTTGGGGGTTCTACAAGAGTATGCTCCGGTCTTTAAACCTTCTGTAATCCGCCGCATTTTTTTGAAGAATTTTCGAGCATTACCCCTGTCGGCCTGCTTATTAAGCTTTTCGTACTCTCGCATTTCGGCCTCTTTTTTTTCTGTCTGCAAATGCGTCTCGCTTCCCTTTTCAACTCTTGTTATCTATCCCATCCCGCACGTGTTGTGGTCGATCGTAACGTTGCGAGGTAGGCAGTCTGTTTTCTCTCCGCTGCGACACGGCACTTCTTGTCGTACCAGCTGTTCTTTTACACTTTCCGAAAACCACTTGGGAGTGGCCAGAATCGATCCTTTTACACATGGCTCAAGCAGCTCACTAATTCCGGCCTTTGACCAAGTATCCTCTGGGTAGCCTAAGAACATCCGTTCGAAGGCGAGCTAATGTGAGAAGGCGAAACATCCCCTACATAGGGTTATGCGCTGGGTTTGGGACCCGCCACGTAAAAAACTGTACCAATGAAAAACTACCAACAGCCTCGGATGAGATGTCCCCCTTTTGATGACGACCATGGCAAACGAAATAAGGACTACGATTTGAAGACATGCACCTGGAATTTCCGGTCCCTTCATTGGGAAGGTGCCGCTGCCCAGCTGGTTGATGTCCTCGTGAAAATAAAGGCTGACATCACCGCCATCCAAGAAAGGCGATGGACGGGACAAGGACAGAGACGAGTAGGTCCTTGTGGCATTTACTACAGTGGCCATATAAAGGAGCGCAAGTTTGGTGTTGGTGTTGTGAACGTCTAGCCACAACCCGCATCAAAGCGAGGTTCTTCAACATATCGCTGATTTGCGCCCACGCCCCGACGGAAGAGAAGGACGAGGTGACCAAAGATACCTTCCATGAGCGCTTGGAGCGCGCTTATGAGAGCTGCCTCCGCCACGATGTCAAAATCGTGCTTGGCGACTTTAACGCCAGGGTGGGCAAAGAAGGTATCTTTCGCACTATGGTCGGTAAATTCAGCCTCCACGAGGAAACATCCCCAAATGGGTTGAGGCTGTTTGACTTCGCGGTGGCCCGAAATATGGTGATTTGTAGTACTAGATTCCAGCATAAGAGGATACTTCAAGCTACCTGGCTGTCTCCGTATCGAAAAACCAACAACCAGATCGATCATGTTGTGATAGACGGAAGACACGTCTCCAGTGTTTTAGATGTGTGTGCACTCCGAGGTCCTAACATCGACTCGGACCACTATCTTGTTGCTGCCAAGATTCGCACCCGCCCCTGTGCAGGAAAAAACGCACGCCAACAAACACGAGGAAGGTTCGACGTCGAGAAGCTGCAATCACAACAAACAGCAAAACGATTTGCTACTCGGCTTGCACTCCTGCTCTCTGAGAGCACTCGTTAACAACTCGGTAGTAGGGAACTGTGTGACGGCATTTCAAACTCCTTACGTATAGCTGCAACCGAAACCATTGCTTTTCGGAAAGTGCAAAAGAACAGCTGGTACGACGAGGAGTGCCGTGTCGCAGCGGAGAGAAAACAGGCTGCCTACCTCGCAACGTTACGATCGACCACAACACGTGCGGGATGAGATAGATACCAAGAGTTGAAAAAGGAAGCGAGAAGCATTTGCAGACAGAAAAAGAAAGAGGCTGAAATGCGTGAGTACGAAGAGCTTTATAAGCTGGCCGACAGGGGTAATGCTCGAAAATTCTACGAAAAAATGCGGCGGCTTACAGAAGGTTTCAAGACCGGAGCATACTCTTGTAGAAGTGAAAAGGTGATCTAGTGACCGATGCCCAGAGCATACTTAAATTATGTAGGGAACACTTCTCCAGCCTGCTGAATGGCAGTGAACGCACAACGCCAGGAGAAGGCGAACCCGATTCCCCAATCGATGACGAAAAAGCAGATGTTCCATTGCCCGACCATGAATTAATTCGAATAGCAATTGCCCGCCTGAAGAACAACAAAGCGGCAGGGGCCGATGGATTGCAGGTCGAGTTATTCAAACACGGCGGCGAAGAACTGATAAGGAGCATGCATCAGCTTCTTTGTAAAATATGGTCGGACGAAAGCATGCCCAATGATTGGAATTTAACTGTGCTCTGCCCAATGCACAAAAAGGGAGACCCCACAATCTGCGCCAACTACCGTGGGATTAGCCTCCTCAACATCGCATATAAGGTTCTATCGAGCGTATTGTGTGAAAGATTAAAGCCCACCGTCAACAAACTGATTGAACCTTATCAGTGTGGCCTCAGACCTGGAAAATCAAGAACCGATCAGATATTCACCATGCGCCAAATCTTGGAAAAGACCCGTGAAAGAAGAATCGACACACACCACCTCTTCGTCGATTTCAAAGCTGCTTTCGACAATTGCCTTTATGCCGCGATGCCTGAATTTGGTATCCTCGCAAAACTAATACGGCTATGTAAACTGACGTTGAGTAACACCAAAAGCTCCGTCAGATATTGATATCATCGGCCTCAACACCCGCGCCGTTAGTTCTGCTTTCTCCAGGCTGGACAAGGAAGCAAAAGAAATGGGTCTGGCAGTGAACGAGGGCAAGACGAAATATCTACTGTCATCAAACAAACAGTCGTCGCACTCGCGACTTGGCTCTCACGTCACTGTTGACAGTCATAACTTTGAAGTTGTAGATAATTTCGTCTATCTTGGAACCAGCGTAAACAGCACCAACAATGTCAGCCTGGAAATCCAACTCAGGATTGCTCTTGCCAACAGGTGCTACTTCGGACTGAGTAGGCAATTGAAAAGTAAAGTCCTCTCTCGACGAACAAGAGCTAAACTCTATAAGTCGCTCATAATTCCCGTCCTGCTATATGGTGCAGAGGCTTGGGCGATGACAGCAACCGATGAGTCGACGTTACGAGTTTTCGAGAGAAAAATTCTGCGAAAGATTTATGGTCCTTTGCGCATTGGCCACGGCGAATATCGCATTCGATGGAACGATGAGCTGTACGAGATATACGACGACATTGACATAGTTCAGCGAATTAAAAGACAGCGGCTACGCTGGCTAGGTCATGTTGTCCGGATTGATGAAAACACTCCAGCTCTGAAAGTATTCGACGCAATACCCGCCGGGGGAAGCAGAGGAAGAGGAAGACCTCCACTCCGTTGGAAGACCAAGTGGAGAAGGACCTGGCTTCGCTTGGAATATCCAATTGGCGCCACGTAGCGAAAAGACGAAACGACTGGCGGGCTGTTGTTAACTCGGCTATAACCGCGTAAGCGGTGTCTACGGTGTCTACGCCAATTAAGAAGAAAAATGTCTTGCCAACAGGTGCTACTTCGGACTAAGAAGGCAATTAAGAAGTGAAGTCCTCTCTCGACGAACAAAAGCAAAACTATATAAGTCACTCGTTATTCCAGTCCTGCTATATGGTGTAGAGGCATGGACAATGAAAACATGTGATGAGTCGACGTTACGAGTTTTCGAGAGAAAAGTTCAGCGAAAAATTTGTGATCCTTTGCGCGTTGGCCACGGCGAATATCGCATTCTTAGGAACGATGAGATGTATGAGATACATGACGACCTTGACATATTTCAGCGAATTACAGCGACTACGCTGGCTAGGTCATGCGGCCCGAATGGACGAAAACACTCCAGCTCTGAAAGTATTCAACGTAATACTCGTCGGTGGAAGCAGAGGAAGAGGAAGACCACCACTCCGTTGGAAGGGCCAAGTGGAGAAGGACCTGGCTTCGCTTGGAATCTCTAATTGCGAATAGAAGAAACGACTGCGCCCTGTTGTTAACTCGGCTATAATCTCGTAAGCGGTTACTACGCCAGTAGAAAGGAGAAGAGGCAGCGCAGAACACTATGAAGGGAATGTCTCCCCTTCTCACTTTAACTCACCTTCAAACGTCGTGAGCTTCTTGAGCCGTGTGTAAAAGAATCGTTTCAGGAAACTGCCAAGAGAATGGCGATAAGAGAACTTTCCTCACGTGCCTGAACATACATACATACATACGAACAGAAAATTATCGAAGTAACGTTGGATTATGGGAGGAAGTAAACAACTTATACATTACATACGATATGATGGATGACTCGTCATTTTACGACATGGCTTTAATTATTCATCACCTACGTAAGTTGCCTTTTATATTTCGGATCTTGGCGACCCTACTTTTATAATTTGGTAATTCACAACTGTATCGTAAAGCTCGACATATTTAATGTTATATGTATATAGTCAGTACTCATCTGTGCCAAAAAATGCAATTAGATTGCGATTATTTTTTTAACTTTCGATGGTGATCAGCAAATCAAAACAACAAAACTATAAATAAAATTCAATTGTAATCGATGAATCTTTCATTGTAGAAAGAAATTCTCTTTAGATCTCACACAATTTTCCCATCTTTCAATTCTCGTGTCGATTGGTCGAGAGAAATGTTGAAAGAGTACTATAAGACTGGCCCACAAAAAGAAAATAAAATTGGTGCAGAGATAGTGTCAACGGTTTTGGACTAAGTGTCATTTGGTAAAACTAAATTATTTTTAGTTTTTTTTTTCCTACGTATCGTTTCCGATCTACTCTCAGTTTTGAATATTGGATGTAATCAGTACTTTAACTACTTCTTTTTGCTAACTTATCAGAATCTTTGTGCAAATATATTTATTCTGACATCATATCTTCATCGCGAAGAAGTTGTCTTAATGGGCCAAATGTGTTTTGTTTCACCTGTGGTAAATACACAGTTTAAAAATATGGAAAACCTATAACGGATTTTGTAAAAAGTGCCTATTTTTCTTATTTGAACTCGAAAATTGTGGATGAATACAAGCCGTGGATACTTCAAATTGTTTGTAAAATATGCTGTGAACACTTGAGACAGTGGTATGGGTCAGTTCTACCTGCTCATTCAACAAAATTAAAAGAAGGGTATCAAAATATAGCACTCGTGTTAGACAAAATCAAATATAACGAACACCAATAGAGTGTTTGTATTGATCTTAAAATGGTCAATTTCTTATTAGGATAGCAGAGTGGATACACCAAATACCCATACACACTGGAAAAAAGCGATTGGCCAAGATGGAGGTACGGAAGCAAAATGTCATCAACCCACCTTTGGTTTCATGAAATAAAATTAAACTGCTCCCCTGCACATAAAACTAGGCTTAAGAAACAATTTGTTAAGACGCTATATGAAAATGGACAATGTTTTTCTTATATATCAAGGAAAATTATTGGTCTAAGTATAGAAACGTTAAAAGCAGGAATTTTCGATAGTCCAAAATAAGAGCATTAATTATGGATACCGATTTCTTAAGTTCGATGAATGATTTGGAACGAGCTGCGTGGACTTCGTATGTCCATCAGTGTGCACTACCTCAACAGTCATCTAGATCAATTTCCAGAGAATCTTGGATCCTATAGTGAAGAACAAGAGGAGCGGTTTCACCAGACCCTTAAAACCATAGAGGAGAGGTATCAAGGTCGATGGGATCGGTATATGATGACTGACCCCAACACATCTCATTCACGAAAGTATCGAAAAAGAGAATTTTTGTTTACATGGCAACTTAATAAATGCTGTTTTCCTTTATAAAATATTTTTTTTTAGATGCAAAAATTTAGAAAAGTACTCGTAGGAAGTCAAAATTTTTGAATTATATGTATGTAATCAGAATACAGTCCTAAGATAATAAAATAATACAGTTTATTGGCACCAAAACTATTACACTAGTCAATACAACATGACAGGTGATGAATGGTGAATTTATACGTGTGAGCCTGAAAGTAAATAGCAGTCGACTGTATACATAGGTGTTTAAAAGTAAGCCAAATCCAAAACTGAACATGTTGCAATTATACCACTAGAACAATACTGATGACGCCGCGCCCGCCCAATTTCTTTTGCCACGTCTGTATCGGCAGAGCAATCTCTTCTTGAAAGTTTTTTCGAAGTTTTAATTCGAACGCAACCAAACATTAACTGGAAAAAAGTTACGCTCTCTCTTCTTTTGCGACAGCTCAACCGATCCAGAAATGGTAAGTATGTTTCCAAAATTTAATATGAAAAATATATTTATTATAAGAAACATTTTTAATTTTTATTTAATATTTTGTGTGGAACCATTTCCGCCGTCCGTTTCCCCACGGCCAACCACAACCACGAAACAAGCCACACTGTGCTCCACCACCCGATTTATCATTGGTCCTTCTAGCCGGATAACAGGTAACAAGTTGATTTTATTTAAAGTGAAAGCGCATTGATTAGCCCGACTTAGCAACACGCAAGTTACAGCCAAACATATTTTGGACTTGTGCTCTGCAAGCTATAAGGCAATAAATTGGTTAATTTGTGCATAAGTTACATACAGCGTTTGAAAAACTACGCTACTCTCGTAGCATTTCATTTTACTCTTGCTACCGCTCTCACTTTGTCGGGAGCCACAGCGTAGCCTTAATATAACAATGTAAAGTATGTGCTCTACTCTGCTCCGAGTTTTGTTAGGTAAAAAACTATAGCTGGAGCGGGAGCAAAAAATTAAATTCTGCGCTATGCTCTGGCGTAACGGTAGCAAAAAATTGGGAGCGGTAGCACAGCAGAGCAAATGAAAATTTTCATTTGCTACAGCTCCCGCATGTGTTTGTTGTTTTTTTTTTCTTTTTGCTATTTTCTGGCATAATATTTGAATTAATTGAATAATTCAAACAAAACAATATTATGCAAATCATTTTGGCACTTGTTGCCTCAAGTGCCTTTATAAATCTAAAATCAAATATTTTAAGAAATATATTAATAAAGTGAATTAGATAATAATTGAATAAATTATAAAATTTTTTTTATTATGTAAAATATTTACCATTTTTGTATTACTGTTTAAATGAGTTAAGCATCCCTCCACTCTACCTGGGAAAAACTGGCGCACCCTAGCAAGACAGCATAATACACCACATCCGATGGCACCATCCACTTACATCACCACACCACACCAACACAACTCACCACACCTGTACCCACTCAACAAAAAGGATGGACAACCGGACAGGAGACTCAATTCGTTCTAAGCACTTCGTTACAAACCTTCTTTTATATTAAATTCGCATATACACTGCCTACGCTACTCTACCGCGATTCTACATTGTGATCTCGATAAGTGGAAAATAAATTGTATTAGAATTCTCGCCGCTCCGCTCGTCGACATATATTTTTTATTAACATTTACGTTAAAATTTATAATATAAAAAATTATAATTTCCTTCATCAAATTGTCGAAATACAAACAAAATTTATTTTATCCTACATAAATTGTGTACCCTTTTATTCAATTACCAAGAACATCATCTATTCCAAATATATTACAATACTCAATTACTATGAATTTTCGAAATTAATTTTAACTGCATATACATACTTTCCCCCTTTTTATATACATTAGGGTGCTTTTATTTTTTTGAATTATTAATTTTGTTCGGTCCCGTCACGAAATTTCCTTGGAAATACCCCAAAAAAAAAACATCCCTAAAAATTTTAGCCCTACATATTAACATTAAGAACTGGACCGAGGCATGTAAAAATTTTCCATAGAAAATACACTACAATCTTGGTTTTTTATCTTTAAATTCCTACAGATCAGAGGTATTTTATGGCATCGCTTTGACTTTTGACGCTGTAGCTCTTGTCAGTTATACAAAAAAATGCGAATCTCGTGGAAAAATCAGGTTTAGATACCTTGCCTTTATCTTTTGGAATACATGTGGTTAACATTCTTCTACTGATTACCAGTACCAGTTTTAATCCATTGCACTGCGTATTTGCAGTTCAATTCTACCATTCCCAATATTTCGTAATTTTATAATTTTTTAGGAAGAATCAGTTTGAAATTGTACGCATATACATACTTCAATGTATATTGCAAAGAATCGAAAAGATTTCTGTATATCTAAAATTATAATAAACCTTTTTATCAACACTCCAATTATTCCGCTATAAGTTTATGTTAGATATCGCGTTTGGTTTGTTATGAATGCATTTGCGTCCTTTACCAATAATCTAGCAAAGTATCCGCAGTGCCTTGACGATGAAAGTTCCAATGCCATTGAAAAAACCTTAAGCTTTTTTAAGGTTGAAGTGCTACACGTTGGACTCACTAGTATGCGCAACTAAAAGCTAATTGCCTGTGCTATTTCGGTTTAAAAAATCCCGGTTAAAAAAGAACGTCCGTTCGCGATTATAGTCTTTTATACAATCATAATCTTTATTCCAACAGTTCATTAGTTAGCCTAAATCTTAACCTAACGGCTTAGACTAGAGGTAAGTATGTATACAAAAAAAGGGGTAAGTATATAGTTCTAATTCAATTCAGCATCTTAAATTCATTGTAATAGATTATTCTAGTACATAAGTAGTAGATTATGGTTATACTTGTATATTACAAATTCGTAAGTATTTTACATAATGTAAAAAATTGTATAATGCATACAATTATTTTAACAAATTAAGTTCTTAAAATATATTTTTTGATTTATAAAGTTTATAAATAATGACGCAACATCGGCCACCTTGACAGGATCATGATCCTTCAACTTCGACAGGCAGCAGGGCGAGCTTGTGAATAGGGCGCTACTATGCCTTGGTTGCCACGTCTGCCACTCGCACCTTTCCGTCTCGTCCTTCTACGGTTGCGGCGATTCGTCCTAGTGCCCACTGCTGCGGTGGCGTGTTGTCTTCGTGGACGAGGACGAGATCGCCGGGCTGCAGGTTGCGTTTCGGGTGCAGCCATTTGTTGCGCTGCTGAAGACTGGTAATGTACGTTTTGGACCACTGTCGCCAAAACTGTTGCTTGAGACAGCAAACAAGTTGCCATCTCTCGCAATAGCGAACTCGGTCCGTTGGCACTTCTGCCGGTGGTAAGGCTCGGAGGGAGCACCCTATTAATAGGTGTGCTGGAGTCAATGCTTCGCCATCGTTGGGATCCTGGCTCAACGGTGCGAGGGCCGCAGAGTTGAGGATGGCCTCCACTTCGGCTATCAGTGTTCCTAGCTCTTCGGCGGTGAGCAGCACGTTGCCCATTGCGCGCACGGCGAGATGTTTGGCGGACTTCACTGCCGCCTCCCATAACCCGCCGAAGTGCGGCGCCCTCAGTGGTATAAAGGCGAATTTGAACCCTTCTACGGCGGCGAATTTCAGTACTTCTGGAGACTGGGACAGAAACGCCTCTTTGAGTTCGCGCAACTTGCGATCGGCGCCGACGAAGTTCGTTGCGTTGTCGCTGTATATCGTCTGTGGCATCCCTCGGCGACCAATGAACCTTTTAGGGCGAGAATAAAGGTAGTTGATAAGTCAGAGACTAATTCTAAGTGTACTACTTTAGACGTGAAACAAACGAAAACTGCGATATAGGTTTTTACTGGTGGTCGACCGCGTATTTTTAATGTGGTATAAATTGGACCACAAAAATCTACGCCACATATAAGAAAAGGTCGTAGCGCTCGAAGCCTTTCGACTGGCAAATTTCCCATTATTTGGGTTTGCAACTTCGGCTTATAATGAAAGCAGTGGGTACAGTTTCTTACGGTTCTACTGCATGCTTCTCTTGCATTAATCAGCCATATGCGTTCTCGAAGAAGCCCAACCAACGCTTTTGCCCTGCGTGGTGATTTCGAAAGTGCAGGAACCGTAAATAATTGATAACGAAGTGCGAATTCTTGTTAGTAATAACGGGAATTTGGCATCGTATGGGAGAGGTGCATTTAAAAGGCGACCTCCTACTCGGATTAATTTGAATGAAAGCGACATATCCGAGTACTCATGCAAAAACGGATTCAGTTTTTGCAAGTTTGCGAGTAGCGTGGTGCCTTTCGTGAGTTTTTGGATTTCATTCGCAAATTCCGAATGTTGAATCACCTGAACAATTTTTAAAAAACTCAAGTGTAATTCGTCAGATGTCAGGTGCCTTCCCTCCGTAGGTATTTTTGGTCGTCTAATCCACCGTAATAGATAGGCAACCACACGAAGCAATTTTTGATGAGAAGAGAATTTTTCGATAAGATTCAATAGTGAATTCTCTTTCACATTTATGGCTAGTGTGAAAGTATTTTTCTTCTTCTCTAATGCTTCATCGTCTGGGGAAAGCTGGAAGTGAGTGTTAATTGGCCATAAAGCGGGGTCTTCTAGGAGGAACTGTGGACCGCCAAACCATATTGAATTATTCAATTCATCCACGTTGCAACCCCGAGACACTTGATCCGCAGGATTTTGTTTTGTTGGCACATGTCGCCAATTTATATTGTCAGTCCATTCTTGGATTTCAGACACTCTATTTGCAACAAAGGTTTGTAATGACGATGGATGCGTTTTTACCCAATGCAATACGATTTCAGAGTCTGTCCAAAATATAATTTTTTCAAATTGTCGATTCAACATTGGCGCAATTCGTGACCATAATTTGGCAAGAAGATGTGCTGCCGAGAGCTCGAGACGCGGAAGAGACTTGGTCTTCAGCGGAGCCACTCTAGATTTTGCAGTAAGCAGCATACATTTGACACCACTAGCAGATTGGCTTCGTATATATATGCAGCATCCGTACGCTCTTATTGAAGCGTCGGAGAAGCCATGTATTTGGCAGATAGCACTCGACTCTAGATTTACGTATCGAGGAATGCTAATTGATGACAGCTGCAGTAGGTTGGCTTTGAAATTCTGCCAGCTAGTATCAAGACGCAATGGAATCGACTCATCCCAATCTAGTTTTTGGATCCAAAGCTCTTGCAATAAGATTTTTGCTTTGGTAACTAGTGGGGCTAATAATCCAAGAAGAGGATCGAAAAGGCGAGCAGAGACTGATAGTATGTTTCGTTTAGTAGCTCGCTGAATCATGAAAATTGGCATCAAAACAAACCAGAAACAAATCCTCTTTCGGCAGCCAATGGATTCCTAGTGTTTTAGTTGAGTTTTTGTCATTGAAGCAATGACTTTTCAGTATAATTACTGTCGAAAAATTTAGGGTGGTTCGAAAACCACTTGGTTAAGGTGAATCCGGCCGAGTTTAATATTTTAATTACTTCACTTCTTATAAGATCTAGAGACTCAAAATTTTCAGATCCTGTTAATAAGTCATCAACATAAAAGTCTCTTTTAATGGCCAATGAACCGAGTGGGTATTTAGTTGCATTAGCATCACTGAGCATTTGTAAACTACCGTGTTGCGAGAAATGGAGCAGGCGCAGTGCCGTATGTTACGGTGTTAAGACGAAAAATTGGAATTTGCTCAGAAGGATGCTCTCTCCACACAATAAGCTGACAATTTCTGTCTTCTTCATGCATAATTATTTGACGGTACATTTTAGTAATGTCCGCTGTTAGTGCATACTTATGTAAGCGAAAACGAAGAAGAGTTGAATATAATTCTTCTTGGATGGTTGGACCCTACCATCAAAAGTTCATTTAATGAAATTTGAGAAGAAGTACGACTCGACGCATCAAAAGACAACTCGTAATTTTGTTGTTGTGCTTTCAGGCCTCAAAACACACTGATGCGGAATGAAATAGTGTGGTTCACTCAGGATCTTATTATTTGTTGGGCTCATGTGACCCAGCGCTTTATACTCATTCATGAAGTCCAGATACATTTTACGAAGTTCTGGATCTTTCAATGTTTTCCTCTCCAGGGCCTGAAACCGCCGAACTGCGATTTCATAGGGTGACCGAGTAACTTACGGTCAGCTTTAAAGGGCATTCTGACTTGAAGCCTTCCTGAAGGTAATACTTCAGTTGTTTTGACGAAAAATTGTTCACATTCATTTTGTTCAGGTGTGAATTTGTTGCCAATTGTTTCTGAAGGAAGTTCCTCCAGAGCCCAGAATTTTTGGACTACTGAATCTATTGACGTTAAGTCTTCTTCAGTTTGGCATAATGTGCTATTTACTTCGGGAGGAGGACTAAGACTGCTGACATATTTACCAGAAACAATCCATCCCAAAAGAGTTTTCTGTAGCGTTGGTTGATTAGGACCACTTTTAATTTGACCAACCGCTAATAAATCGAAAAAGGTTTCCGCCCTAATAACATATCGATCTTTTGAGATTTTTGGAATTCTGGATCCGCCAATTTAATATTGTGCGGAATTTTCCAACCATTAATATTAATGGTATGGTCTGGATGATTAGCCGAAATACATCGCATAATCCAGAATTCCGCTGAAAATTCATAATTATTTACGCGCGATTTCACAAATGCGCTTAATTTGGCCCCAACTTTTGTACTTGAATTACCAATCCCGATAATATTTAAAGTCCTGTTTTGGCGTCGAATCCGCAGTTTTTGGGCCAAATCCTCCGTTATAAAGTTGACTTGACTTCCCGAGTCCAGCAAGGCTCTTGCGGGCAGGTACTCTCCACAGCTTGATCTCACCAGAATAACTGCTGTTGCCAACATTACCCGATCAGGCACACTTATTGTATGCATTGCGTGTGTAGTTGTTGTTGGTTGCGGATGAGGCTCAGCAGCGAAGGATACAGGATACTGGTGCAGTAAGGTGTGGTGGGACCGATTACACACGCGACATCGATCCGCTCTGCATTTGGATACCGTATGTCCCTTACGCAAACAATTTATGCATAAGGGCACTGATTTGACAAACTCAAATCTCTGTTGAACAGAGAGAGTTTTAAAAGTGGGGCAAGCTGTTAAGTAGTGGTCCTTCGATTTACTGCTGGCATGTTGGCTGCTGCATTCGCTGCAACTAAAGCGGATTTAGTTCCATTCATGTGAGGCTGCTTCACGTGGTTCGCGCTGGCTGCTGCTATGGAGTCTCGTCCTCGAAGATGATGCGCCTTCCGCTGATAGCTTCACAATCCTTCCACAATGGTAGCTTGTCGTATTCCATCTGTTCTTCCCACTTTGATCGGGTGGTAGAGTCAACTTTTGTCATGACTATGTGAATAATTGTCGCATTTGTGATTTGTTTCTCATCACCCAGCGATAGAAATGAGTCAAATACAGCCGACACTTCATCAATCATCGCGCGCAATAAACGGGCTGATGGCTTAGGGATAGTTGGCGGCTCAAAAACTTTTGAAATCGTATTAAAGAAAATCAAACATTTATTGTCGTAAACCTTTCAGAGACTTGCCAACGCCTTCGGATAATTTGCATCCGACATTTGAAACGCCTTTACCGTGCCAAGAGCCTCTCCAGATAGACAATTAACCAAATGGTTAAATTTTTCAATATCTGGGATGTTTGGATCATTGTGAACCAAACTCTCAAACAAACTCATGAAATTTTTAAATTCCGAACATTCGCCCTTAAATTTCGGCAAATTCATTTTTGGGAGCCTTGAGCTGTGAGACGTTACAAATGATTTTTCAGCAATAAATGTTTTATTTTTTCAAAATTGTTTTAATTATAGATTTTGTTTCTACAATTATGTCCTCTACCTTTCCCTCGGGCCATTTCGTCTTCATCAATCCTTTCAATTTTAGATTAACATTTCATCAATTTCTCACTATGTGAGTTCAATCAAGACGACATTCCAATTCGATTGGATCTAATGACATCGTTTTTTCTAGAAGACCCGTTTTTATTCGCAAAATGCTACTTTTCGCCACCGTCCAGCTGACGCTTTAATGATTTTAAGTCGATCAACTCCTTACTCGGAGAGAGGTTGGCGATAGTTTGCTTTGGCTTGCTCATTTTTGCTTGTTAAATTAAATTTCCGAAAAAAAAAAAAAAAAAAAAAAAAAAACTATACAGGTTGGCAACAGATATATTAGGGATCGATAACGAAAACGAAAAATATATGTATAGCGATTCCGAAATATACGAAAGCCAGACCAATAGCAATAAAGGTTGGCAACAAATATATTTGGAATCGGTTACGAGAACGAAAAAAAAAAATGATATCGATTCCCAAGTATACGAAAGCCGAACCTATGAAGTATGCAAAATAAGCAATAGCACAATTGAACGTTCTTGAAAATGTTTTTTTTTTTAAGCGAGAAAATTTTCCAAAGAACCGTAAAACTTTATTTCGTTTAAAATTTAAAAAATTTTTTTTTTTGTCTGCAAGATATAAAATGTTGCACCTTAATGTTCAATTAAGAACGCTACCGCAAATCCCACGATCCCTCTTTCACTTATGTAGATGCATAGATGCATAGATGCATAAATGCTTATGTACATGTGTATGTATATATACGTATGCGAATATTAAAATATAAATCTATGCAATAAGAAAATATACGTATGTGAAAAAATGTGAAAGGAGGGAGAGCCAAAAACTGAAAGTGTGCACTTGCTCTTTTTTTTTTTTTTTATTTTCGTTTTTTTTTTTTTTTTTTTTTTTCGCACCACTTTCAGTGATTCGCACTCGTTACCTGTTGTGAATGCATAGGCGGTTTGCCTGCGTTCACTTCCCTTTTGCAGAGAATGCAATTGCAGCTCATTCCCACGAAGAGACGGATCTGGCGTCGACGTTAGCAGCGACGGTGTTGTTGACGTTGGACTTCTGGCAGCGGCGAGAATCCGCGTTGACGCAGCAGCGGTGGGACGATGGTGTTGACGATTGACGCAGCAGCGGCGAGAATCCGTTGACGCAGCAGCAGTGGGACGATGGTGTTGACGCAAGCCCGTTCGGTACCGACGTGATGTTACCACAAATAAGTCTAACGTTTTAACGGCCAAAGTTATCGGTTTTTAGTTTTACGGCACTTTTCTTTTTAACGGGTTGTACCTCTTTTCCGGCACTTTTTAGCGGCACTCGCGACACTCTTTTTATTTTGCTTATGTTTAGCAACGGCACTTTATGTTTTTGGCGGTAGTTTTTAATATTATGCACTAACTGTGTAACCACCTTTAGCAGAAAAAATGTAAACGCTTATTTCAATACTGCTTTTATTTTCACACTCCACTGTATGCCGTTTAACCGATTTATCCTCCTTTGGTTTCTCTCCTTTTCTTCCTTGTGTTTGCGCACTATTGGACTGGTGAATTTTACCGCACGTATGTCATATAGTATGTATGTATTATATTGTGTTTTCACCACCCACTTCACAAAACGTTTCTCTCAGTTGCTTTTTTTTTTTTTTTAACTTTTAATTTGGTTAATTTGTATTTTATTTTCTTTATGTTTAGATTTACCACTTCACTTTTATTCACTTCAGTGTGTGTCCATATGTGTGCACTTCGCAATTATTTTACATATATGTATGTATCCACCAAGTGTTATACTATTATCTATTTTTTACAAGCCACTGACGGAAAATAGGAAACATATTCTCTTCTCAAGCGGAGCATATAAGAGGTATTCATATGAATTTTTCACTCGACATGAAGTATGATATAACGAACAATTCTGCAGTATTAACTCGAAAATCACGTTTTTTTTTTTTTTGATTTATGCCGGTCTTGCAGCAAATGAGCGATATGTATATTTTTTAATGTAAAAATTTGTTTTTGAATTTTTTATATATACATATATGTATGTATATCTATGTAGATATATTTTATTTTTATTTTTAATGTCTTTGTCCAGACATTTATTTTTAGTATTTGTCACTTTAGTCACTTGCACTCGACCGAAACCGAAAGAAATTAAAAATTCACAGGCAATTGCTCACGCGTTAGAAATTAAATTAATACGTATTACTTTTTTCGAAAATTATTTACAGCCACGCACTGAGTCCCTGCTCGGGCGCCATGAAAAAACCTTTTTAAGCTTTTTAAGGTTGAAGTGCTACACGTTGGACTCACTAGTATGCGCAGCTAAAAAGCTAATTGCTCTGTGCTATTTCGGTTTAAAAAAAAATCCCGGTTAAAAAAGAACGTCGTTCGCGATTATAGTCTTTTATACAATGATAATCTTTATTCCAACAGTTCATTGGTTAGCCTAAATCTTAACCTAACGGCTTAGACTAGAGGTAAGTATGTATACAAAAAAAAAGGGGTAAAAGTATATAGTTCTAATTCAATTCAGCATCTTAAATTCATTTAGCAATAGATTATTCTAGTACATAAGTAGTAGATTATGGTTATACTTGTATATTACAAAATTCGTAAGTATTTTACATAATGTAAAAAATTTTATAATGCATACAATTATTTTAACAAATTAAGTTCTTAAAATATATTTTTTGATTTATAAAGTCGCATGACGCAACAGCCATTTTTTGTTGTGATATTAAATATATCGGACGGGCTCGTCTTAAAAAAAAAACTACCTGGTTAAGAAGCAAAATCAGTATAACCCATATACTAAGCATGTTTGGAAATGAAAATTTTTACTTATTTCTTTCTATTTTTGAATTACTAAAATTTTCAAATGATTCTTACATAAATTTTGAACAAATGCTTATGATTTGAAATATAATTTCTGTATTTATGAGCTGTATTGAAATTTAGTATAAAGAGATAAAATGTATCCTATGTCCTTACCCTGCTTCTAAACTACCTCCCCACCAATTTTAAGCCAAATCGGTTCAGCCGTTCTTGAGTTATAAACGACTTTCTTTTATATACCAACTTGTACCATACTTGTAAATGCCAGAAAATAGCAAAAAAGAAAAAAAAAACAACAAACACATTCGGGAGCTGTAGCACATGAAAATTTTCATTTGCTCTGCTGTGCTACCGCTCCCAATTTTTTGCTACCGCTACGCCAGAGCATAGCGCAGAATTTAATTTTTTGCTCCCGCTCCAGCTATAGTTTTTTACCTAACAAAACTCGGAGCAGAGTAGAGCACATACTTTACATTGTTATGCTTAGGCTATGCTGTGGCTCCCGACAAAGTGAGAGCGGTAGCGATAGCATAGCAATAATTTTAGAAATTTTGCTGCTACAGAGTAGTAAATGAGAACCCTGATTCAATTAATTCAAATATTATGCCAGAAAATAGCATTTGAAAAAAAACAACAAACAGATGCGGGAGCTGTAGCACATGAAAATTTTCATTTGCTCTGCTGTGCTTCCGCTCCCAATTTTTTGCTACCGCTACGCCAGAGCATAGCGCAGAACTTAATTTTTTGCTCCCGCTCCAGCTATAGTTTTTTACCTAACAAAACTCGGAGCAGAGTAGAGCACATACTTTACATTGTTATGCTAAAGCTACGCTGCACAGTGGTGCCGCTTCATAGAATCTGCGGCAAAAAATAGAAGGAATCGAGGTAGGGCTTTGAAATTTGGCACACATCTCTCATATTGCCAAATTAGATGAAAAAAAAATTTTTGTTAAAATCCGCCCACAATCACGCCCACCTCCCATATAACACAAAAATCAAAAATCATCCTACAGTAACAAAATTTTCTACAGTGTAATATTTTGTAAATATAAGTTTGTCCAGAAATGATAAAACAAATCCGCCCACAATTACGCCCATCTCCCATATAATAAAATCACAAAAGTTGCAATATTTTCGCTGTTATCACAACTAGTTGTAGTAGATTAAAATGCTAATTACTCATGAATTGGCTGCTAATTGCAGCTGATTTTTTTTCTATCGATTAAGGAGATTTTAAAGTTCATTTTGTGTAAGTGGCTAACCTGCGCGCTCCTGCGCACAATAGTTATATTCTGTTGAAGTTGTGAAATATATGATTTTTTTGGACCATGAAAAAACGTCATATTATATACATTTGATGATGTAAATCACATCTATAACATTGGTTTTAATAAATAAAAACTTTACAATTGATATTTTATGGTTAACTTTTGAGTTTTAACCTTTGCAATATTGATCACATTTTTCTGAGTAACTTTGCGTTGATACTTTGTTGGACTTTGAAGCTCTCCCAACAAAAAACCATTGAATATATCAAGCCCAAGTATTCGGACAATGTTATTTGATTAGTTCTTAGCTTAAATTGAAAAGATGATACAAATTTGGAATGATAAAAAATATCCTTGTTTTCCGCTCTGGCACCACTGTGCGCTGTGGCTCCCGACAACGTGAGAGCGGTAGCGAAAGCACAGCATAAATTTTAGAAATTTTGCTGCTACGGAGTAGTAAATGAGAACCCTGGTTACATATGTACAAAACCCATGTGCTGTGTGAAGTGGAAACCAAAACTTATTTTTGGCAGTCTACCCACAAAATCAACGCACACTGCAGGTAGTATTGTACTTCATTTAAGTACAACAATAAATGCACCTCGCAAATGCACTGATGATTTCACTTTATATACTATGATATTACAATAAAACACACTGTTATTCGAACATATAAAATATAAATTTCTCGGACACACAAACGTCAACAATCTCTCTCGGCTTTTTCTTCTGGTTAATTTGAGTCCAGTCGCTCAACTCTGCCTTTCCATATATTGTTTGAATAGCAATAAAGGCAAGCAGCAATAACGCAGCTGCAGTTACGCGAGTGAACTGAAAAAATAAAAACAATAAAACAATTGAAGTGAGCGACACCAAAAATTAGAACAAGTGAAGAGAGCGACGCCAAAAAACAACAAGTGAAGTGAGCGACGGCAAGAAAGGCAAAGCATCAAAGACAGAGCAGAAAAGGCAAAGCAGCACAGCAGCCATCCCAGAAGGACAGCAACAAACAGAAAGTGGTGAATTCGCAATAGTTCGAAAATAACCCCATAAACCAAAGTGAAAGTGAATAGTTGATATAAATCAAATAAGTGTTTATGAATTTGTATTTGTTTTTGTATCTAAGCAAGCAATATATGTATATGTAAATAAACCTAAACAAATAATATAATCTGTATCTTAACAAACTATCAACTAGTAATAAGTAAACATACTAGTTAGCATAAATAGAAGTAAGAACCATGTAATAACTTAGTCTTAAGAGTATAAATAAAGAGTACACATTTCGGTGCAGCTCAAAATATATTATTTTGTTTAATTTTTACATAATGTAAAAAATAACTTTCGTGACTGGTTCTGTAACTTCTGAACTTTTTGCAAATATATTTGCAAATATTTTTTAAATTTTAATTTCAAAATTTTAGGTCCGATTTTGTACAACATTTTTGCAATTTCGGTTCAATTTTCAAACGCAATGAAATCCATTAGGGCCTTTACCAGAGCTGCAGACGCTTTACTGGAGTTTGAGGAGTCTTTTGCTCCAACAGCAAACAACCAAAGTGCCTACTCTCTTGATATACAACAAGCTGAACTAAAATCTATGTCGGCAGAGGTAAAGTCAGAATACAAGTTGTGTTTGCCAAAAGTGGAACCTTCCGACACAAGCTCAATTGACGACATTAAGCTTAAATATTCAAGCTGTTACCACGCTTATATGTGCTGCGCGGCCTTGATGGGCGAACACATGCACAACCTCACGGCGTTCAACTAAGGCCCAACTTCAAATTCTACAGTGATTCAACCTGAACGGTTACAACAAACGGTAGAACCCGTGAGGTATTCCATCAACTTACCCCCATGTGATACAGAAATATTTGATGGCGATGTTTTACAATGGCACTCATTTAGAGATTCATTTGCCGCCATTTATGGGAATAACCCCAGGCTATCTCCAATAGAAAAGTTATTCCATTTGAATCAAAAAGCCCGAGATGAGGCGAAAGCTATCGTTTCGAAAGCGCCTCTGACGAATGACGGACTCGCATTGGCTTGGAATAATTTGTTGTGTAGATAAGAAAACAAGCGAGTGCTTGTCAACACACAATTCAATTTATTGGTCAAGCTTCCGCACATTTCAACAGAATCTGAGACCGCACTCAGAAATTTACAGCGGAATGGGTTGAGTTAGACAAGTTTCTAACCAAACGGGTTAAAATGCTAGAGAGACAAACCTCAAAGGCGAGTTGGGCACTCAACCCAAGATTAGGTTGGCTGATGGTGACGGTAGGATACCAACCTTGCAGTCAAGGATGGGATCCAAGCCCATCAATTCCCATCACGCCAAGACAAACAATATTAAATGTAAACTGTGCTCATCTCACATTTTGAAAACTTGTCAAAGATTTATTGAGATGCAGCCTAACGCACGGTTAAATGCTGTCAAAAAATTTCACGTCTGCCTAAAATTATTATCGGACTCACATGAAGTCAAAAATGGTAAAAGTATGTTTAATTGTTCCAAATGTAAACAGAGATTCACCGGGATCAGAATGAGGAAATAGCTCAGATATCCGACAGCACAGACACTACTGAGATTTCTACTAAATCTCATGTGGCTTGTATTAAGGTCAATGTATCAATTGTGCTTACCAGTCGAAGCATGCTCTTAAGTACAGCCATGGTCACAACGAGAGCACCTGTTAGAGCCCTGATTGATTCGGGATCTGAAGAACCTTCGTAAGCAACATTCTGCAAAAACGCTTACATCTGACAAGCAAAAAGGTCAGCGCCCGAGTTTCAGGAGTGAGTAATACCGTGTCAGGACGAGTTCAATCGGTATGCTCGCTCACAATTGGCTCGCCCCGTAACAAAAGTTTAAAACTAGAAGCGGAAGCGTTGGTATTGCCAAAATTTACTGGGCTGCTTCCATCCTTCTTCTTCTTAATTGGCGTAGACACAGCTTACGCGATTATAGCCGAGTTAACAACACCGCGCCAGTCGTTTCTTCTTTTCGCTACGTGACGGCAATTGGAGATTCCAAGCGAGCCAGGTCCTTCTCCACCTGGTCTTTCTACCGGAGTGAAAGTCTGTCTCTTTCGATATTCGCCGTGGCCAATGCGCAAAGGATCATAAATCTTTCGCAGAATTTTTCTCTCGAAAACTCGTAACATCGACTCATCGGTTGCTGTCATCGCCCAAGCCTCTGCACCATATAGCAGGACGGGAATTATGAGCGACTTATAGAGTTTGGCTTTTGTTCGTCGAAAGAGGACTTTACTTTTCAATTGCCTACTCAGTCCGAAGTAGCACCTGTTGACAAGAGCAATCCTGCGTTGGATTTCCAGGCTGACATTGTTGATGGTGTTAATACTGGTTCCTAAATAGACGAAATTATCTACAACTTCAAAGTTCTGACTATCAACAGTGACGTGAGAGCCAAGTCGGGAGTGCGACGACTGTTTGTTTGATGATAGGAGATATTTCGTTTTGCCCTCGTTCACTGCTAGACGAATTGGCTCCGGCTACTTCAAGCACTGAACCATGAGACGATTTTCCTGGCCTAAAACCACACTGATAAGGTCCAATCAGTTTGTTGACGGTGGGCTTTACTCTTTCACACAATACGCTCGATAGAACCTTATATGCGATGCTGCGGGGGCTTATCCCACGGTATTTGGCGCAGATTGTGGGGTCTCCCTTTTTGTGGATTGGGCATACCACACTTAAATTCCAATCGTTGGGCATGCTTTCATCCGACCAAATTATACAAAGAAGCTGATGCATGTTCCTTATCAGTTCTTCGCCGCCGTGTTTGAATAGCTCGTCCACAATCCATCGGCCCCCGCCGTTTTGTTGTTCTTCAAGCGGTTAATTGCTATTCGAACTCCTTCATGAGCGGGTAATGGAACGTCTGCTCCATCGTCATCGATTGGGGAACCGGGTTCGCCTCCTCCTGACGTTATACGTTCACTGTCATTCAACAGGCTGGAGAAGTGTTCCCTCCATAATTTAAGTATGATCTGTGCATCGGTGACTAGATCACCTTTTGGGATTCTACAAAAGTATGCTCCGGTTTTGAAACCTTCTGTAAGCCGCCGCATTTTTTCGTAGAATTTTCGAGCATTACCCCTGTCGGCCAGCTTATAAAGCTCTTCGTACTCACGCATTTCATCCTCTTTCTTTATCTGTCTGCAAATGCGTCTCGCATCCCTCTTCAACTCTCGGTATCTATCCCATCCCGCACGTGTTGTGGTCGATCGTAACGTTGCGAGGTAGGCAGCCTGTTTTCTCTCCTCTGCGACACGGCACTCCTCGTCGTACCAGCTGTTCTTTTGCACTTTCCGAAAACCAATGGTTTCGGTTGCAGCTGTACGTAAGGAATTTGAAATGAGGAGTGCAAGCCGAGTAGAAAATAGTTCGGCTGTCTGTTGTGATTGCATCTTCTCGACGTCAAACCTTCCTTGTGTTTATTGGCGTGCGTTTTTTGCTGCACAGAGGCGGGTGCGAGCGGGCGCATTTTGACATCGTGGCGGAGGCAGCTCTCATAAGCGCGCTCCAAGCGCAAATCAGCGATATGTTGAAGAACCTCGCTTTGATGCGGATTGTGGCTACACTTTCATTCACCGGAGTTCCGGACATTCCATGTGCATGCCCTTATATCGTAGTCCTTATTTCGTTTGCCATGGTCGTCATCAAAATGGGGGTCTCTCATTCGAGGCTGTTTTATCTTTTTCATTCGCTCTGATTTTTACGTGGCGGGTCCCAAACCCAGCGCACAACCCTACGTAGGGGTGTTTCGCCTTCTCACTTTTGCTCGCCTTCGGATGTTCTTAGGCTACCCAGAGGATACTTGGTCAAAGACCGGAAGTAGTGAGCCATGTGTAAAAGAATCGTTTCTGGCCACTCCCAAGTGAATGGCTGTCAGAGAACTTTCCTCACTTGCGTGAACTTCTACACATGACTCCATCCAGATCAATAAATTCTTCAATTATAAAAAGTTATGGGGTGAAATCGAAAATCATCGGGTCCCTCATTGCACAGCGTACTGTGTTCGGTTGGATTTTAATAGGTTCCGTTCCTTCCAAAGAAACGAAGATAAATGCCAAAGGTGACAGACAAAATTCAGCAATAACTCAACAACAAACACAAAATCATTTTTGTGGTGAAAATATTACTATATTTATATTTAAACAACAACAACAACAACAACAACATCATCAGCAGCAACAGTACAATAGCAATCAACTTAATAGATTTACATTGCAACCAATGACCACGGAAGAGGTACAAAATCAAACCAAATTAATAATGCATAATGCATTGGCAGAACCAGAAATCACTGAGAGTTTGCTATCATTAGTAAACCAATGGTAAAAATTAAAGGGCCTAAGTCAGCACTTTTGTCAGAGATGGAAGACCAAATATTTAAAGGAACTTCAGAAACGAAAGAAATGGATACATACCCAACACAACGTCCAAGTCAAAGACCTAGTGGTAGTTCGTGATGAAAATGGACCTCCAAATGTATGGCAGATCCCTCAAAATACATCCAGGGTTGGACCAAAGAGTTCGGGTGGTGGACATCCAAACTCAACGTGGCTTAATTTCTACGCCTTTCACAAAGATTGTCATTTTGCCCAATCAATGTTAATTTTCACACCTTAATAATCTTCCTTTTCATTTAGGAAATTATTCAAATGACGACAATCAATTGCCCCTTATGCATAGACAGTCATCTCTTTCGCTGGTGCCCAAAGTTCCGAAAGATGTCTGCAGAAGTTAGGCTGAGAACAACATTGATCCACCACTATTTCAGCAACTGCCTCGCCTCGAACCATTCAAAGAATGAATGCGACAGCGTAATACGCTGTAAACGTTGCGGCAACCCAAACCACACAATGCTTCATGGCATAAGTTCAGACGCCGAAGAACCAGACGAGGATGTCATTGAAATAACATGGGCACAGCAGGTCGAGGCAGCAGAAAGGAAGAGAATTCATTGACAATCGGCAAGACGGATTCAGACCTCTCTCAATCGTGTCAACCGACGTCATCAGTCACGCATCCAAAGAAAAGCTCTGACCAACGATGCCTCTCCCGCATACCACACGCCTAAGATAAAGCCAGACTCGAGTCGACTCGCCGACTTCGGCGTGCTGGTAGCTGCTATTCGGATTGGTGGCATGACAACGATCGACTGAGACTCGATTCGTCTCAGCGACTTTGCCCGGACCGAGGGAAACTCCATTCGTCCTCCCGGTCATCCCATCCAAAGCGAGCGAGGACGAGTCGCTCGACGTCAAGCAGATGCGCGCCGTATCATTAAGGATATTCACGCAACACTACCATGGCAGCAAAGAATTGCGCTGTCACCAACCGCCTTAATAAGAGTTTGAACTGCAACCAGGTTCATAACAGTGCGTGCCATGATTAGACCGGTCCGTCCATCCTTTTTTATCCTCGCCTCTATGATTTCACGATTGTGACAGCGTACATATGCACGTGGAGACATCCGAGTGTGCGATCTAACTAGACAACCATAGTGGAGAATCAGAAATGTCCGTAAGTGCCTTGATGCAACGTCATCCGTTAGCACCGACACCAGTAAGGTCTCTGGAGGACCACACATCTCAACACTTCCAGAACCTAGGACTGGCAGGCAACGAGTTCTACAAGTCAACGCGAGTCGAGATAATTTTTGGGAACGGACGTACACTCCCGGCTCATGTTGCCAGGGTTACAACCAGCGGCAGTGGGACAACTCATCGGATATGTAATATCCGGCGTCGTATAATATCGACACAATAAAGTGCACTGACTGCCAACGGCTCTCATATTCACCACCTACTCAGGATGGAGTTAGTCTCAAGTCGTCTCGCCGATCTTGGAATGTGGTGACTTCTATACAAAATTGGCGACATGGCAATGACCGACTGAGACTCGATTCATCTCAGCGACATTTCCCGGACCGAACCAGACTCGATTACTCCCGTCGGCCACCCCATCTGCAAAGAAGACATGGGAGAGGAAGTACAGGAGCCAGTCGCACGTTAGTTTTAAGTAATTAATTGTAAATTGCATTTGCAGTAATACTTCAAGGCGGGCGGAAAGTTGACGCCGCCCCCGCCCAATTTCTTTTGCCACGTCTGTATCGGCAGAGCAATCTCTTCTTCGAAGTTTTAATTCGAACGCAACTAAATATTAACTGGAAAAAAATTGCGCTCTTTCTTCATTTGCGACAGCTCAACCGATCCAAGCGTGGTAAATGTGTTTCCAAAATTTTATATTAAAAATATATTTATAATAAGAAACATTTTGATTTTTATTTAATATTTTGTGTGGAATCATTTGCGCCATTCGTTTCCCCACGGCCAACCACAACTACGAAACGAGCCACACCGTGCTCCACCACCCGAATTATCAAATACAGAGCTGTAAATTCTGAGTGGAACACAAACATTTTTTTGTCAGTTGCCTTAAATCTATCGGAAAAATCAACCACAGAGGATGGATATCTCTTTACCACGACAATGCGGGCAAACTGTTCAACGTACCACATGCTTCAATATCGCCAAAACCAATTGCATTTTTGAGCACTTAAAACATAGATTTGATGAGAAAAGCACCGTAAAATCTTGACTTGGCATCGTGCAAATTTGTATCCTGATATATTAATTAATTTTTGATTTTTATACTGGTAAGTGAAAGTTAAAAAAAGGATTTAAAATTCTGTTATATGGGAAGTAGGTGTGGCTTTAGTCCGATTTCGCTCATTTTCACAATATCACTTAAAATTTGGTTGAAATTTGTCAATCGCGTCATGAGATATTTGAGTTCCCTCCTCGCCATGCGCATCGCCTAAGGGCTTCGCAATACCATCTCGGCTGTAAAGTTTAATATCACTCGCGAGTTTGGTTATTGATTTATCGCGACTTTTTAGACTTTCTCAATAATATATTAGGTCTAATCATAAACAAGTAAGAAAGGGCTAAGTTCAGGTGCAACCGAAAATTTTATACTTTTGCAACTTTCAGGAATCAAACCAAGGAAAATACTTTAAGATATAAATTGTCAACCTGAGTTTCGAAATCCAAGCAATTGTATATACATATACATACTTCTTGTATATACGTACATATAACTCATATGCTGACAGACACATAAGGTTTGTTTAAAAAACGAAAACCATTATATGTAAGTAGTATATGGAAGTTGGGGTAGTATCGACCAAATTTTATCTATCTTTTCCTAATACCAAAAACTGATAACATGTCACATAGTAAAAAACTAATCATATAGAGTAAAGTCAGTCGGATGTTCCAAAATCGTGATATTAATTTTATTGGGGGGTAAGTCAAGTTTTCGCTCAAATTTATTTATTTTTGGCATAAAGATACACTGTTATGAATAAAATATGCTAGCTCATTTTCATTGAGATAACTCACATATTCGCCGATATATGCGGTACAAAATCACCCGGAAGTTCGATTATCTTTATATATGGGGACTAAGGGAAGTATTGGTCCGATTCAACCCATTTTTGACATACAGACATACCATTGTCAGAGAAGTACTATCCCTGAATTTCTATTGATCAAACTAAAGGTGAATTTTTAATTTATACGTGTTTTTCGAACCGGTAAATTCTGTAAATTGGTGGTACTCTTAGTGTCATCTATGTTAAATTTCACGGCAAAATATTTATTAGTATTTGAGATACGTGTCGTTTTGTGAGGCCTTAAAAGTGAATTATTCGATTTTTACTATGATGACTGGAAATTCGTTGGCATAAGTGTACTGCTGCGGGAGGGGATTACTTTGAAGGAGATGAAATGAAGAAAATTCACCTTTCAATTTAATCACAGTATTATATATATACACAGCCATATAAAGAAGTATATTATATTGTCAAATATGAGAAATAATTAAAAAATTAATTTCACAAAAACTACAAATATTCCTTTGAAATAGTGTATATTAAATGAAATGTAATGAAATAAACATGTATTCATAAATACTTATACACAAAATGATATTGCTATTAATACAAATGATTGCATATAGATATATAAAAATATGATGGAAAAGGCTAACATGCGTCAGCAATATCAATGTTGACTTCTGAACATAATTTTCATACAGTGTTTAGCTCTGTTCAGACGCCACTGTTATAATTTCTCCTTCCGAGCTAGCTGCGGTGATCGTCACATTTGGTTATCTTTTGACAATTCACACGCTTGTCCGTCTCTTCTCTATAATTTACGTTCTCTGCAATACCTAAACGTAATATGAATATTTTTTATACTTATAAAGTTAGCTGTAATTTGAGTAAAAATTTAAATATCTTGATGAAGTTTGGTACTCATGGCACCATAAGATATAGCAGCGATATTGTGTACGGGCACAATACACAAATAATCTAAAACTTCTCAATTGCCATAACTAAGCTTCAAATTAAGATACAAAATTTTTATTCGGTAAAACAAATTGCATTAGATAGGAGCATCTTTGGTTTGCAAATCTTTAAAAAATGGCCGTGGCACCGCCCCTAATTTGTTTAATGTACAAGTATATATCTCCCAAAGTATTCAAGATATTTTCACTAAATTTGCCCATGATAGATGCTATTGGCACTTCCCCAAAGCTCTCATATACCAATTATATGGTTTTTCCAAATACCGGCTGAAATTCCATATACAAGTATATCGTGAAATATTTTAGCAAAATTATGAAGAAATAGTTCACTTAGATATAAAGTAATTTGCAAAAATTAACCCTTTACCTGATACTACAAAAAAGGATCTTTTGCACTAAGTACTCTTGAAAAGGGAAACGTTTGCAAATTATATAGAGTAAGGGGACAGTCACAAAATACTGGAAGACATCAATACACTTCAATATAGCACACGGCGGGAAAATTTTTATACTCTCGCTACAATGTTGCTAAACTCACACCAAACAAATTTTATTTGCATTATTTGTGTAACCGCGGCTGCTGGCACAAATTTAGCCAATATTCTATGAAATTACTATTTCCAAATTTCTTTGATTAATAATACTATTATAGTTTTGTTCACATAACGGTTGTTTGTAAGTCCTAAAACTAAAAGAGTCAGATATAGGGTTATATATACCAAAGTGATCAGGGTGACGAGTAGAGTCGAAATCCGGATGTCTGTCTGTCCGTCCGTCCGTCCGTGCAAGCTGTAACATGAGTAAAAATTGAAATACCGTGATAAAACTTGGTACACGTATTTCTTGGCTCCATAAGAAGGTTAAGTTCGAAGATGGGCAAAATCGGCCCACTGCCACACCCACAAAATGGCGGAAGCCGAAAACCTATAAACTGTCATAACTAAGCCATAAATAAAGATATTGAAGTGAAATTTGTCACAAAGGATCGCATTTGAGAGGGGCATATTCGGACGTAATTTTTTTGGAAAAGTGGGCGTGGCCCCGCCCCCTACTAAGTTTTTTGTACATATCTCGGAAACTACTATAGCTATGTCAACCAAACTCTATAGAGCCGTTTCCTTCAAGCATCTCCATATATAGTTCAAAAATGGAAGAAATCGGATAATAACCACGCCCACCTCCCATACAAAGGTTATGTTGAAAATCACTAAAAGTGCGTTAACCGACTAACAAAAAACGTCAGAAACACTAAATTTTACGGAAGAAATTGCAGAAGAAAGCTGCACCCAGACTTTTTTTTTAAATTTAAAAAGGGCGTGGCGCTGCCCACTTATGGACCAAAAAACATATCTCAGGAACTACTCCACCGATTTCAATGAAATTCGGTATATAATATTTTCTTAACACCCTGATGACATGTACGAAATATGGGTAAATCGGTTCACAACCACGCCTTCTTCCAATATAATGCTATTTTGAATTCCATCTGATGCCTTCTCTGTATAATATATACATTAGGAACCAATGATGATAGCGGAGTAAAACTTTATACAAATACGCTATTTGAAAAATATGTAAATGACGGATAATGAAATCTCGATTATCACTTTATCATGCGAGAGTATAAAATGTTCGGTGACACCCGAACTTAGCCCTTCCTTACTTGTTATTTTCGCTTTGAAGATCAAATACTCCAGGACATAGATCTCAGCAAACATAGATTCCTGCACGAAAGAAAACCTGAGTGTGGGGATTTGGAATGCATACGTGATTAACTACACAGAGAACATGCAAGAAGAAATTCTGATAAAATGAGAAATAGAGAAAGAATATAAAGAGATACACAACGTCGACAGTTTAGCAAGAGCGGTGCAAGGGAAGAAATTTTGAATCAAAGAAATGGAAAACGAAAGAATTCGAATACAGTGGCGATTTATCAGACTTTAAAAACACTTATTTTCAAATATAAAGAAAAATCCACCGAAAATGTGTTTGCACGCAAGTTATTTCTGCATCAATATACTTCTATCCTTCTCAGGATGAAAGTTAAAATTTCTGCGTAATTTGCAATTTCCAAAAAAAAAGCATTCCCAAAATATATTTAGCAAACGATCTGAAATACCAGCATTGTTGAAAAATTTAACTTAAGTAAAAGAAAAACAAGTAAGGTAGGGCTAAGTTTGGGTGTCACCGAACATTTTATACTCTCGCATGATAAAGTTTTAATCGAGATTTCATTATCCGTCATTTACATATTTTTCAAATACTGTATTTGTGTAAAGTTTTATTCCGCTATCATCATTGGTTCCTAATGTATATATTATACAGAGAAGGCATCAGATGGAATTCAAAATAGCATTATATTGGAAGAAGGCGTGGTTGTGAACCGATTTACCCATATTTCGTACATGTCATCAGGGTGTTAAGAAAATATTATATACCGAATTTCATTGAAATCGGTGGAGTAGTTCCTGAGATATGGTTTTTGGTCCATAAGTGGGCGACGCCACGCCCATTTTAAATTAAAAAAAAAAGCCTGGGTGCAGCTTACTTCTGCAATTTCTTCCGTAAAATTTAGTGTTTCTGACGTTTTTTGTTAGTCGGTTAACGCACTTTTAGTTATTTTCAACATAACATTTGTATGGAAGGTGGGCGTGGTTATTATCCGATTTCTTCCATTTTTGAACTGTATGGAAATGCCTGAAGGAAATGACTCTATAGAGTTTGGTTGACATAGCTATAATAGTTTCCGAGATATGTACAAAAAACTTAGTAGGAGGCAGGGCCACGCCCACTTTTCCAAAAAAATTACGTCTAAATATGTCCCTCCCTAATGCGATTCTTTGTCCCAAATTTCACTTTAATATCTATATTTATGTCTGAGTTATGACACTTTATAGGTTTTCGGTTTTCGCCATTTTGTGGGCGTGGCAGTGGGCCGATTTTGCCCATCTTCGAACTTAACCTTCTTATGGAGCCAAGAAATACGTGCACCAAGTTTCATCATGATATCTCAATTTTTACTCAAGTTACAGCTTGCACGGACGGACGGACAGACGGACGGACGGACAGACAAACATCCGGATTTCAACTCTACTCGTTACCCTAATCACTTTGGTATATATAACCCTATATCTGACTCTTTTAGTTTTAGGACTTACAACAACCGCTATGTGAACAAAACTATAATACTCTCCTTAGCAACTTTATTCTGAGAGTATAATAATGTCTAGATTGCCTTTTATGACAATACATCTATTGGGGTATAAAGATCAGAGGTGCTCTTGTTCATTTACGTGTTTCGGTTAACAATATTATGAGTATAGAGTCGCGTTCTTTGATGAGGCTTAAGAAAGCAGTTGGAATACAATCATGATTAATATGACTGATACCATACACCCCCAAAAATAAAGGAAGCTTTTCAATTCTTAGTAAATGCGTTTGTATACCGAGAGCACAACATACACATTAGTAACAAGTAAGGAAGGGCTAAGTTCGGGTGTCACCGAACATTTTATACTCTCGCACGATAAAGTGATAATCGAGATTTCATTATCAGTCATTTACATATTTTTCAAATACCGTATTTGTGTAAAGTTTTACTCCGCTATCATCATTGGTTCCTAATGTATATATTATACAGAGAAGGCATCAGATGGAATTCAAAATAGCGTTATATTGGAAGAAGGCGTGGTTGTGAACTGATTTCACCCAAATTTTGTACATGTCATCAGCGTGTTAAGAAAATATCACATACCGAATTTCATTGAAATCGGTGGAGTAGTTCCCGAGATATGGTTTTGGGTTCATAAGTGGGCGACGCCGAGCCCATTTTCAATTAAAAAAAAAAAGCCTGGGTGCAGCTTCCTTCTGCTATTTCTTCCGTAAAATTTAGTGTTTCTGACGTTTTTTGTTAGTTAGTTAACGCATTTTTAGTGATTTTCAACATAACCTTTGTATGGGAGGTGGGCGAGGTTATTATCCGATTTCTTCCATTTTTGAACTGTATGGAAATGCCTGAAGGAAATGACTCTATAGAGTTTGGTTGACATAGCTATAATAGTTTCCGAGATATGTACAAAAAACTTAGTAGGAGGCGGGGCAACGCCAACTTTTCCAAAAAAAAACTACGTCCAAATATGCACCTCCCTATTGCGATTCTTTGTTCCAAATTTCACTTTAATATCTTTATTTATGGCTTAGTTATGACACTTTATAGGTTTTCGGTTTTCGCCATTTTGTGGGCGTGGCAGTGGGCCGATTTTGCCCATCTTCGAACTTAACCTTATATTAAAAAATATATAATATATTGAAAATTAAGAATAGTACATCCATTTTCTTTGAAAGTTTCCAAATCAGAAACTAGTTACAGGTCAAAATCTATTGAACTTTATTCAAAATATGATTCAGCATGATAATGGTTACAGGGTTGCTTCATGGTATATTGATATTGAATATATGTATACTGGAAGCATATTCTTGCTGTTCATATATAATTAATTATGTTAATAAATCTAGCAGGGTAATTTCAAGACACTTAAGTGAAACCTTGTGGAACGTGCTCGAATGGTAAAACCTAGAGCGCAACTTCAGAACCTTTGGTTGTTGGTTTTGTCATTCCCTTAGAGACGGTAGTAGTTTGGTTAAAAAACGCACCAAACCGTGTATAATTAGCTATACAAGATATAGTTAGAGCCGATTATTTCCGCGAAGTGGCAATATTTTACTATCCATGGTGAAATAATCGGCAAGATCATGTTAAAACCGTAAGGAGCAAACTTGCTTAACACATCGCATTTTAATTGAGAAAAGTCAAAGAACATTTGAGGTTTTTGTGCAAAAAGAACGTGAAAATGTGTGAGAAAGTCTCTGTCTCTGTTGGCACCTCCAAAAATAATTCCAAATATAAAATAGTTGGAATTGCATAGTGAAGATACAACAAATAATGACACTGAATCTAATTGCAATATGACACCTACTAAACTACCTGCTTTAATTTCAGTTGAGGAACTATTTTCTTTATTTCAAAGTCTAAGTATTAGCCTAAGAACATCCGTTTGAAGGGGAGCTAAAGTGAGAAGGCGAAACAACCCCTACATAGGGTTGTGCGCTGGGTTTGGGACCCGCCACGTAAAAAAACACCCCCAATGAAAGGAAGCAACAAGCCTCGGATGAGAGACCCCCTTTTGATGACGACCATGGCAAATAAGGACTACGATTTAAGGGCATGCACCTGGAATGTCCGGTCCTTTAATTGGGAAGGTGCCGCTGCCCAGCTGGTTGATGTCCTCGTGAAAATAAAGGCTGACATCACCGCCGTCCAAAAAATGCTACAGTGGCCATATAAAGGAGCGCAAGTTTGGTGTGGGATTCGTGGTGGGAGAGAGACTCCGTCGCCGAGTACTATCATTCACTCCGGTGAATGAACGTCTAGCCACAGTCCACATCAAAGCGAGGTTCTTCAACATATCGCTGATTTGCGCCCACGCCCCGGCGGAAGAGAAGGACGAGGTGACCAAAGATGCCTTTTATGAGTGCTTGGAGCGCACTTATGAAAGCGGCTGCCGCCACGATGTCAAAATCGTGGTTGGCGATTTTAACGCCAGGGTGGGCAAAGAAAGTATCTTTGGCACTACGGTCGGTAAATTCAGCCTCCGCAATGAAACAACCCCAAATGGGTTGAGGCTGATCGACTTCGCCGGGGCCCGAAAGGAAGGTTGGACGTCGAGAAGCTGCAATCACAACAGACAGCAGAACGATTTGCCACTAGGCTTGCACTCCTGCTCTCTGAGAGCACTCGTCAACAACTCGGTATAAGGGAACTGTGGGACGATATTTCAAACTCCTCACGTACAGCTACAACCGAAACCATTGGTTTTCGGAAAGTACAAAAGAACAGCTGGTGTGACAAGGAGTGCCGTGTCGCAGCGGAGAGAAAACAGGCTGCCTACCTCGCAACGTTACGATCGACCACAACACGTGCGGGATGGGATAGATACCGAGAGTTGAAGAGGGATGCGAGACGCATTTGCAGACAGATAAAGAAAGAGGCCGAAATGCGTGAGCACGAAGAGCTTGATAAGCTGGCCGAAAATTCTACGAAAAAATGCGGCGGCTTACAGAAGGTTTCACGACCGGAGCATACACTTGTAGAACCCCCAAAGGTGATCTAGTCACCGATGCCCAGAGCACACTTAAATTATGGAGGGAACACTTCTCCAGCCTGCTGAGTGACAGTCCCCCAATCCCCAATCGATGATGGAGACGACGTTCTATTGCCCGACCATGAAGAAGTTCGAAGTTCGGGGGCCGATGGATTGCCCGCCGAGCTATTCAAACACGGCGGCGAAGAACTGAGAGGGAGCATGCATCAGTTTCTTTGTAAAGTATGGTCGGACGAAAGCATGCCCAACGATTGGAATTGAAGTGTGCTATGCCCAATCCACAAAAAAGGAGACCCCACAATCTGCGCCAACTACCGTGGGATAAGCCTCCGCAACATCGCATATAAGGTTCTATCGAGCGTATGGTGTGAAAGAGAAAGCCCACCGTCACCAAACTGATTGGACCTTATCAGTGTGACTTTAGACCTGGCAAATCAACCACCCACCAGCTTTTCACCATGCGCCAAATCTTGGAAAAGACCCGTGAAAGGAGAATCGACACACACCACCTCTTCGTCGATTTCAAAGCTGCTTCCGACAGCACGAAAAGGAGCTGCCTTTATGCCGCGATGTCTGAATTTGGTATCCCCGCAAAACTAATACGGCTGTGTAAACTTACGTTGAGCAACACGAAAAGCTCCGTCAGGATCGGGAAGGAGCTGTCCGAGCCGTTCGATACCAAACGAGGTTTCAGACAAGGCGACTCCCTATAGTGCGACTTCTTCAATCTGCTGCTGGAGAAAATTATTCGAGCTGCAGAACTTAATCGACCAGGAACAATATTTTATAAGAGTGTATATTGATATCATCGGCCTCAACACCCGCGCCGTTAGTTCTGCTTTCTCCAGGCTGTACAAGGAAGATAAAGCAAATGGGTCTGATAGTGAACGAGGGCAAGACGAAATATCTCCTGTCATCATACTAACAGTCGTCGCACTCGCGACTTGGCTCTCACGTCACTGTTGACAGTCATAACTTTGAAGTTGTAGATAATTTCGTATATCTTGGAACCAGCGTAAACACCACCACCAATATCAGCCTGGAAATCCAATGCAGGATTGCTCTTGTCAACAGGTGCTTCTTCGGGCTAAGTCCTCTCTGGACGAACAAAAGCCAAACTCTATAAGTCGCTCATAATTCCCGTCCTGCTATATGGTGCAGAGGCTCGGACGATGACAGCAACCGATGAGTCGACGTTACGAGTTTTCGAGAGAAAAGTTCTGCGAAAGATTTATGGTCCTTTGTGCATTGGCCTCGGCGAATATCGCATTCGATGGAACGATGATCTGTACGAGATATACGACGACATTGACATAGTTTAGGGAATTAAAAGACAGCGGCAACGCTGGCTAGGTCATGTTGTCCGGATGGACGAAAACACTCCAGCTCTGAGAGTATTCGACGCAGTACTCGGCTGGGGAAGCAGAGGAAGAGGTAGACCTCCACTCCGTTGGAAGGACAAAGTGGAGAAGGACCTGGCTTCGCTTGGAATCTCTAATTGGCGCCACGTAGCGAAAAGAAGAAACAACGGGCGCGCACAAAACAGAGAGAAATGGACAAACTTCTTAGGAACAACATAAACAACATAACCGACGCTTCGAGCAACAACAATAGTAGTAACATCTATACCGCAATTAAGAGTAGCGGAATTGGCGAGATATGAGAGATATGCTTCTCTCAAGGGACACCAAGTATAGACATAGACCCTTTTAAACGCGTACCAGGGATAGGTAGATCGCTCATAACAGCGCTCAGCGTCTACAAGAGCAAGATCGCCATGGAAAATTAAATAAGCCTACCATATGTGTTACAAACGAAAAAGCACATGCAGGGACCGAGATAGAACGAAAGAAAGGCTAATACAAGCGTCCGCGACGACCTGACGCCATCATTAGTACGCAAACAGAAAATATGACCTACAGCGACATTCTTAGCACTTACGCACGAAACAACTGTGGGGATTCGGGATCTCTACGAAATAATGAAGAGGATATCTTTACTGCTATGCGTGCCCAAATAAAGGAGATAGGGGACATTGACAAAGCATCGATTAAAAGCACCAGAGCGGCGTATGCGGGCACTTAAACAGCCGTGCTCGGCTGGGTTGTGTGCCGGATCAGGGAGAAACTAACTCTTAAGAAGTGGTATAGGTGATTGGAATATTGCCATGTAGCGACAGGTTGCAGCAACCCAGTTGACATAAAACAGTGTTGCCTCAAATGTGAAGAAAAGGGGCACTTTGCGAAGACAAGCGTGCAAAAGGGCCGAAACATGAGAGTTTTGTAACTTAACCTCAACCACAGTGAAACAAACGGTGTTTAAGCAAAAAGTGGACATATCAATTTTAAGCGAGTACTACAAAAATCTTGGTACTGAAAATCGGAGCTCCGATCAAACGAAAAAAGCGGCCGTAGGGGCCTGCAGTAACAAGGCATTTCAAATCAAGACATTATCAGGACATGCCTGCTACACACGTGCCACAATCTGTGGCATAATCTTTTACAGCTGCTCCATTCTACCGAGCATCCAACAGAAAGAGTTCTAGATAATCTGGTACGAGATATTGCAAATACAGCAATGAACATTGCGGCAGGGGACTTCAACGCGTGGGCAATAGAATGGGGCAGAACCCACACTAATAGGAGAGGAGATGTCCTTCTAAAAGCGTTCTCAACGGTGGACATTGTGCTGTTAAGTACTGATAACAAGAACACCTTCGAAAAGTACGGACGCGGTTCCATGATTGACATAACTTTTGCTTGTAGCTCCCTGGTGCGGAAAATTACCTGGCAGGTAAGCGATCTGTACACGCACAGTGACCATCTGGGAGGCCTGGTGCTTTAAAGACCTGTGCCAAAAAATTGTCGAAAATCCATTAAGTGACGCTTACCGGACAGTGATGTCAAAAGTAGTAGAAACAACACAACAACTAGACAAGATGCGGAAAATACTAGACCGAATAATAAGCGTACGCCTGGAACCACATCTCGAAAAAGAGCTACCAAGACTAGCCGATAACCAATATTGATTCCGCAGACACAAATCAACAGTTGACGCAGTTAAAAAACTTGCTGATGTCGCAAGTAAATCAATAGAAGGAACTAGATGAATGTATGGCTCCAAAGAGTACTGTGCGGTAGTCATATTCGATATTAAGAATGCCTTTAATTCGGCCTATTGATTCGATATAAAAAAAGCTCTTTAATTAAAAAAAACATCGCTCAATTTGCTGAAGATCATCTCCAACTACCTGTCAGACAGGGTTCCTGGACCCACTTTTGTGGAATATCTTATATGATGCTGCACCTTCCATTACCCAAGGAGGTGGAAATAATTGGATACGCGAATGACATCACGGTTATTGCTGTAGCGAAAGAAATTCATCAAATAGAGCGTGTCTGTGCAATCATGCACCGACAAAAATCAAAAAAACGTTTTTGGTGGCAAAGCTTCAACTAGCTGGCCAAAAGACAGAAGCAATATTAATCACAAGCAGGAAGAAACTAGAGGTCACCACACTCAATATTGACGGATATACCATTACGGCACAGCAATCTTTGGGATATCTCGGAGTGATGATAGACATGAGGATAAGTTACAAGAGGCAGCGTCAAAGATGACGACGGCGCTAACGACAAGCCAGAGTAGACTAGTCCTTTCGGCCAAAGTAAGTCAGTCCATACTTATGTATGCGCCTATATGGAGGACAACGCTGTAGCAGAAAAGACGAAATTAATAGTCGGACTAATCGCAACCAGGGTTGCACGTGCCTACCGCACTGCATCACATCAGACTTTTGGAGTCATATCAGACCTCATGCCACCAGACAAAATGGGCATGGAAATTAAGCTAAACGATAAAACGAAAAGCACCTGTGCTAGCTGAACGAAAGCAGAGAGGAAGGAGAAAAGACAAAGGAGCCTTAATGAACGGTAGAAACGATGGAACGAAGCAACTACGAGGAGATTGACGCACAAGCTTATTAGAAGCGTACAAGCATGGGTAGAACAGAAATATGGGGAAACTGATTTTTTATCTTACGCAGTTTTTAACAGGACATGGTTGTTAAAGAGAATATCTATACAAATACGGACACGATGACAAAACAAATTGCTGCTTCTGCAGCAGCAGCGCCGAAAATTCATTGCATATCTTCTTTACCTACCCAAAATATGAAAAACAGATACTAGAAATAGAGAATGGGATAAACGATCGAGTGACGCCGGAAAATGTCGTTCCTTACATGATCGAAATGAAGGTGGTTTGGGACAGAGTGAGTGCGTGGGCAGTTATAGATATGCAAGAGTAAAAGAGGAAAGACTGTCAACGCAGCGAAAACAGAAATATTAATCGGAATTAGGGCGAAAATGCGTTACTGAAGAGCCGAATGGCTAAAATTGGCCCCACGATGTAATGCCTAACGACAGTTCCGTTGGCAAAATACATTGACGACGGAGTTCAGGGTTTAGTACGTAGGAGTACTGTGCCACAAGTCTTGCTTGGAGGTGCGTCCAATACGAATCCGGAAAAGTGACGATTTCTTTGAAGAAAAAAATAGGAGTGCCAATGTGAAAAATGTGTTTGGCTGCATAACTTTTTTAAATCACATGTAAATCACAAGGTACAACAGCGGTACACAAAACCGAATGCTAGCATTCTTCTTCTTCTTCTTAATTGGCGTAGACACCGCTTACGCGATTATAGCCGAGTTAACAACAGCGCGCCAGTCGTTCCTTCGTTTTGCTACGTGGCGCCAATTGGATATTCCAAGCGAAGCCAGGTCCTTCTCCACTTGGTCCTTCCAACGGAGTGGAGGTCTTCCTCTGCTTCCCCGGCGGGTACTGCGTCGAATACTTTCAGAGCTGGAGTGTTTTCATCCATCCGGACAACATGACCTAGCCAGCGTAGCCGCTGTCTTTTAATTCGCTGAACTAAGTCAATGTCGTCATATATCTCGTACAGCTCATCGTTCCATCGGATATTCGCCGTGGCCTATGCGCAAAGGACCATAAATCTTTCGCAGAATTTTTCTCTCGAAAACTCGTAACGTCGACTCATCGGTTGCTGTCATCGCCCAAGCCTCTGCACCATATAGCAGGACGGGAATTATGAGCGACTTATAGAGTTTAGCTTTTGTTCGTCGAGAGAGGACTTTACTTTTCAATTGCCTACTCAGTCCGAAGTAGCACCTGTTGGCAAGAGCAATCCTGCGTTGGATTTCCAGGCTGACATTGTTGATGGTGTTACTGCTGGTTCCTAAATAGACGAAATTATCTACAACTTCAAAGTTATGACTGTCAACAGTGACGTGAGAGCCAAGTCGCGAGTGCGACGACTGTTTGTTTGATGACAGGAGATATTTCGTTTTGCCCTCGTTCACTACCAGACCCATTTTCTGTGCTTCCTTGTCCAGCCAAGAGAAAGCAGAACTAACGGCGCGGGTGTTGAGGCCGATGATATCAATATCGTCGGCATACGCCAGCAGCTGTACACTCTTATAGAAGATGGTACCTTCTCTGTTTAGTTCTGCAGCTCGAACTATTTTCTCCAGGAGCAGGTTGAAGAAGTCGCACGATAGGGAGTCGCCTTGTCTGAAACCTCGTTTGTTATCGAACGGCTCGGAGAGGTCCTTCCCGATCCTGACGGAGCTTTTCGTGTTGCTCAACGTCGGTTTACACAGCTGTATTAGTTTTGCGGGGATACCAAATTCAGACATCGCGGCATAAAGGCAGCTCATTTTCGTGCTGTCGAAAGCAGCTTTGAAATCGACGAAGAGGTGGTGTGTGTCGATTCTCCTTTCACGGGTCTTTTCCAAGATTTGGCGCATGGTGAATATCTGGTAGGTTGTTGATTTTCCAGGTCTGAAGCCACACTGATAAGGTCCAATCAGATTGTTGACGGTGGGCTTTAATCTTTCACACAATACGCTCGATAGAACCTTATGTATATGCGATGTTGAGGAGGCTAATCCCACGGTAGTTGGCGCAGATTGTGGGGTCTCCTTTTTTATGGATTGGGCATAGCACACTTAGATTCCAATCGTTGGGCATGCTCTCGTCCGACCATATTTTACAAAGAAGCTGATGCATGCTCCCTATTAGTTCTTCGCCGCCGTGTTTGAATAGCTCGGCCGGTAGTCCGTCGGCCCCTGCCGCTTTGTTGTTCTTGAGGCGGGCAATTGCTATTCGAACTTCTTCATGGTCGGGTAATGGAACGTCTGCTCCATCGTCATCGATTGGGGAATCGGGTTCTCCTTCTCCTGGTGTTGTGCGTTCACTGTCATTCAGCAGGCTGGAGAAGTGTTCCCTCCATAATTTAACTATGCTCTGGGCATCAGTGACTAGATCACCTTTGGGGGTTCTACAAGAGTATGCTCCGCTCTTGAAACCTTCTGTAAGCCGCCGCATTTTTTCGTAGAATTTTCGAGCATTACCCCTGTCGGCCAGCTTATCAAGCTCTTCGTACTCACGCATTTCGGCCTCTTTCTTCTTCTGTCTGCAAATGCGTCTCGCTTCCCTCTTCAACTCTCGGTATCTATCCCATCCCGCACGTGTAGTGGTCGATCGTAACGTTGCGAGGTAGGCAGCCTGTTTTCTCTTCGCTGCGACACGGCACTCCTCGTCGTACCAGCTGTTCTTTTGCTCTTTCCGAAAACCAATAGTTTCGGTTGCAGTAAGGAATAACGTAAGGAATTTGAAATGCCGTCCCACAGTTCCCTTATACCGAGTTGTTGACAAGTGCTCTCAGAGAGCAGGAGTGCAAGCCGAGTAGAAAATCGTTCAGCTGTCTGTTGTGATTGCAGCTTCTCGACGTCGAACCTTCCTTGTGTTTGTTGGCGTGCGTTTTTTGCTGCACAGAGGCGAGTGCGAATCTTAGCTGCAACAAGATAGTGGTGCTAGCATTAAAATATGAAATTTAGTACATTTTTATCGTGATGATCGCTATCCCACTTCTGCTTTGCTAGTTCTCGGAGACACCTGTTATAGCTTGCCACAAAATAATAGGAGTGTTAGATATTTCGTTTGCAAAATAATCCTTAACATAAAAAATATTCACAAAATCAAAAAATTAAGCTAAGTAAAGTATCTAGCAGATATTTTAATTACCTATTGTTTTATTTAATCATTGGGTTTTGCTCCAGTAAGTAGAGGTAAGCATTGTAAAGAGGAAAAGCGGGAAATGATAAAAAAAATTGAGAAAAGTAGGAAAAACTTATAAACAGATCCATGAAATCGGAAATGCTCTCCTCAAATGGCAGTAAATGTCTTAACTTATAAAAATAAAAATGAAACTCGTGGACGAAAGCGCAAAAAATCCACTGCAGACGATCGGAATATAGTACGCTACTGCCTCATGGAATATATCATTGATATGGTTAAATCAACAAGATAATCGCCCAAAACATACTAACAAGTGCAGAAAAGAATGGTTTAGGGCCAACGGGGTTGAGGTTATGCGGTGGCCTGCTCAGTCTCCTGACCTCAACCTCAGAGAAAACATGTGGACCAATATCAAGAAAAGAGTAGCTAAAGAGATGGTAGATTTATGGCATGTAGTGAAAGAGGCTTGGGAAGGGATGCCAATAAAACTTTTTCAGGATCTCATAGACTCCATGCCTCGGAAATGTTAATTATTTTATTATTTATTATTACTTATAGTGCTTTAGAAACATGCTTTAGAAGCATTATAAGTTAAATTTTAGAACAGTCTTTCATTATATAATATTTTTTTGTGGAACTAGTTTTTTAGTATAGTTGTTATAGCCTGCGATATAAAACTTTGTTTATGTTTAATTGAAATGTGGAAGTATTAATAGATCTTTATTAAATTACATTTTTTCAAAATTTTGGAAAAAAACCTTTCTATTAAGGAAAATTAAAAGATTCGTTTTTCTCATGTGGTCACTCCTATTTTTTTGTGGACAACAAGCCAATATGGTAGCTGGTTTGTGGACAAAGCCACAAGGGAAGCGGTGACAATCGGCGTTCATTTGTTTGTGTTTTTCGTCACAGCTCGGATTTTCTACCAACAACACAATGTTGTGACAACTAGACAATTCCGTCCCGCCCTTCCTTACTTACCACCTGTAGCGAACGAAATTTGTAAAAAGTTGACCCCGTATTAGCGACGCAGAAATCAACTTGTTCTCTTTTGTTTACATTTGAACAATGTTGCTATTGTTCAATTCGCATCCATAGTTTTGCACACATCTAAGTTTTTAATTATAATTTTTCATAATATAAAATATCAAAACAAAAATCAAACTATTAAAAATAGTTTATATACAGTGGCTCACAGAAGTATTTCGCATAACCCTTTTACTTTTATTGAAATTTTCAGTGGTTAAAATAGCCGGTTTCATTTATTTAAATACGTGTGTTTATTTATTCAAGTTTTCTTTAGAAAAGAGAATAATCAATGGAATAAATATTGTCCCGTTATGTAGAGCAAACAAAAAATGTGCGTTTCGGCGAAATTTTGTGCTCACAAAAATATTTTGCTTTTGTTTTCAATTCAGTTGGTGCGGATTTTGTTTTTTTTTAACTATTTTTTCGATAATATTATGGTTGTTGGTGCATATTAGGATTGAGTTTAGTTTTAGTTGCTTTCATTTTGATTGTGATCGCTGTTTTGTGCACATTAAAAATGGCTAAAGGTAAAGAATTAAAAACCGCTAAAAAAAAATGATTTTGCAAAGAACGCGTTAACTTAGAAAACGCGGGCGGTAGTGGACAACCAAAGTTACTGACAGTAAGGGAAGAGCGTAAAGTATTACAGGAATATCGTGAAAATCCACATTTATCAAAAATTAACGATGAGCTTAGAGCAACGTTTCGCACCAAAGTGTCAGATAAAACAGTGCGCAGAGTGTCTAGAAGTAACCATATACACGGCCTTGCTGCAAGAAAAAAACCACTTATATCGGATATTAATAAACTGAAGAGATTAACGTTCGCTAATACCTATAGCATTAAAGGTTTTGACATTTGGACGGTAATATTTAGTGACAAAAGTAAATATAGCATTTTTGGTTATGATGGTCGTCGCCAAATAAAGAATTAAATATCAAAAACGTTAAAGCGACTGTTAAGCACGACTGTGGTTCCGCCATGGTGTGGGGCTGCATGTCAGCTCAGGGAGTCGGGAATCTCATTTTTATAGAGTGTCATTTTTACAGTGCTGAAAAAATGGGTATGTAAAAAAGTGAGTTTTTATTTCAACACATATACAGCCTACGACGTTAAAATGTGGATTCTCTTCAACACAAAACATCTGTCAACACCGCCACAAAGCACCGACATTAAGAAACATCTAGACATCCGACATCTAGAAAACAAGGTTCGGAATCATTCGGAATTTTTTCAATAATAACATAGAAATTATGTCAATGCGGAGAATTCAGCTTCAGTAGTACTATGTGAGCTCGTATGTATGTTCGTCGGCAAAGTTGTCCTTTGGTCTTTTTCAGACCAGCTTTGTTAATTCGTTACTCGGCGTTTTGTTTTTATAAATTTAACAGATTACCGTTTACCGAGTGACGAGGTAGCAGTCTGGCAAGCATGATAATTTTTTTTCGTTACTTGGTAACATCACTCGGCTGATTAGTTTGCGTTGTTGTATTTTTTGCTCATTTGATTCATTGCGCAAAAATAATTTGCTGCCCACTAAAAACAAGTTTTGACAACTAATTTAATAAAATTCAATCAACTGTTATGGAACAAAACTTACCACACTACTGAGGTACAGCAAAAAGTTTGTTCACAGTTGAGTGTTTTAAAAGTATCAACTAAGTATTACTAGATTAACAAGTTGGGTCTGAATACCCTTAATGCTTTGTCAGAACTTAATTTTTTGCTCCCCCCATCTCCGCGCAGAGGCCGAGGAGTTTTATCCTATGAAATGTTATAATATATAAATAAACCTACTATATATCTCTCTATTGTATGCGTAATATATTGTGAGGGAATAAAAGTGTTGCAAATAAATCATATTTAAATGAAACCGACGCAACGATAGGTTACAATCACATTTGTAATTGTATTACCAGTTTCATTACTGTATTTTATATTGCGTCTGTTGGTACTGTGAAAATTTCTTAACTTTTATCATTAAACTCAAGTATGCCCAGTTACATTCATCCGCGCAATTTTCTCAAAATTATTCACAACTAACTGATTTATTCGGTGTAAAATTAACTGAAATTATGAATGTAATTTTTGGTACATGCGCAAACAATGACACTAAGTTCTTCATATTCGATATCTGGGTTCCTGAAAAATTATGATCGTATCTCAGGCATTTTTAAATACATATTGTGAAGTTAAAGAATCTTATGGAATTCAATATGTTTCTAGAAGGGAAAATAAGCATAGTTATGGTACATTTATATTAATTTTTATACTCTTGCAACCAGTTGCTAAAGAGTATTATAGTTTTGTTCACGTATTACCTAAAACCAAGCGAGATAGATATAGGGTTAACAAGTAAGGAAGGGCTAAGTTCGGGTGTCACCGAACATTTTATACTCTTGCATGGTAAAGTGATAATCGAGATTTCATAATACGTCATTTACATATTTTTCAAATACCGTATTTTTGTAAAGTTTTATTCCGCTATCATCATTGGTTCCTAATTTTTATACTCGTATTATACAGAGAAGGCATCAGATGGAATTCAAAATAGCGTTATATTGGAAGAAGGCGTGGTTTTGAACCGATTTCACCTATATTTCGTACATGTCATCAGGGTGTTAAGAAAATATTATATACCGAATTTCATTGAAATCGGTCTAGTAGCTCTTGAGATATGGTTCTTGGTCCATAAGTGGGCGGCGCCACGCCATTTTCAATTTTAAAAAAAGCCTGGGTGCAGCTTCCTTCTGCCACTTCTTCCGTAAAATTTAGTGTTTCTGACGTTTTTTGTTAGTCGGTTAACGCACTTTTAGAGTTTTTCAATATAACCTTTGTATGGGAGGTGGGCGTGGTTATTATCCGATTTCTTCCATTTTTGAACTGTACATATATGGAAATGCCTGAAGGAAACGACTCTATAGAGTTTGGTTGACATAGCTATAGTAGTTTTCGAGATATGTACAAAAAACTTAGTAGGGGGCGGGACCACGCCCACTTTTCCAAAAAAATTGCGTCCAAATATGCTCCACCCTAATGCGATCCTTTGTGCCAAATTTCACTTTAATATCTTTATTTATGGCTTAGTTATGACACTTTATAGGTTTTCGGTTTCCGCCATTTTGTGGGCGTGGCAGTGGGCCGATTTTGCCCATCTTTGAACTTAACCTTCTTATGGAGCCAAGAAATACGTGTACCAAGTTTCATCAAGATATCTCAATTTTTACTCAAGTTACAGCTTGCACGGACGGACGGACGGACAGACGGACGGACGGACAGACAGACATCCGGATTTCGACTCTACTCGTCGCCCTGATCACTTTGGTATATATAACCCTATATCTGACTCTTGTAGTTTTAGGACTTACAAACAACCGTTATGTGAACAAAACTATAATACTCTCGTTAGCAACATTGTTGCGAGAGTATAAAAATATATAAACCAGGGCATCCGGCCACGCGTTGCTGTGGTATACATTTTATACTATTATTCATATAATAAACTATTACAGTATTACAATACAGTGAAAGTTTTATCTACGAATGAAGGGGAAAACGTTTTTGTCGGTATAAGAATCCAAAGGAAACCCCAAGTACAGGTTTAATTAAGAATATGTTCATACAAATAAATTTCTTCGGAAAAAATAACGAATTTAAGGCTACTTCCTCAATGTCTGGTTAGCATCGTTTAGGTCCAGGTAATAGAGTTGTGCGCTTAACCCATTTGGCGCCTCTGTACCTGATCAGGTACAACAAAAATATTGAGGTTATTTTTAAGACTATTGTTGTTTGGTTCCATTTATTTTAATACGGCATACACGGTGCGCTAAAATAATAGCCAATTTAGGTGAGAATATCCACAATATCTGTCACAAAGTGGGTTATAATTTATCAGTGTGAACGCTTATAAAGGTAAGCATACAATTTAATTATTTTTTTTGTTGATCTAAATGTATAATTGTTAATTTATATATATTACAGCTTATAATTACTGAAAAATCGTAGTTTAAACTTTATTGTACCTGGTTAGGTATAGCGGCAGAATCCATATAAGATTTTCACTTTTTTTAGGGTTTCGTGACAATGGCTTCATAACGCTTTAACTCTTCTAACTGCTATAACGGCTTAGCAGATGCCGTTAACGCCGTTTTAGAAGACAGTGACAATGACGGTGATTACGACTTCGCTATCATACCACTGGAACCTAGCGTGATGACGGATGAAGAAGAAGGCGCCGATGAGGATATGGTCACAGCCTCTTTACCACAAGACGTTCCTGGGAATATAGAAGTATTTAGATGTGACGAGGCCTCAGTTTCCAGCAGTGACAATGACAGCAGCGATGATGAGCCGTTATAAGAAAAGGCAAAGAGAAGTCGTCGTCAGCTGCCAGATCAACTAGTATGGCGTAAGTGTTCACCAATATGTTCTTCTAAAACTCAAGAGAGAAGAAGAGGTAAAAGAGGTGTTTGAAAATCTCACACCAGTTGAAATATTTGACGAAGACGTCATAAACTTGATAATAAATTATTGTATTATTATACGCTAATCAAAATAACAGGCACACATTTCAATTAGATTCTGTCGATTTGAAAAAGTTTATGGGCATATTGATACTGTCGGGATATCAAAAACTACCAAGAGAAGATTTGTATTGGTCTTATGATGAAGACATCTTCTTCTTAATTGGCGTAGACACCGCTTAAGCGATTATAGCCGAGTTAACAACAGCGCGCCAGTCGTTTCTTCTTTTCGCTACGTGGCGCCAATTGGATATTCCAAGCGAAGCCAGGTCCTTCTCCACTTGGTCCTTCCAACGGAGTGGAGGTCTTCCTCTTCCTCTGCTTCCCCCGGCGAGTACAGCGTCGAATACTTTCAGAGCTGGAGTGTTTTCGTCCATCCGGACAACATGACCTAGCCAGCGTAGCCGCTGTCATTTAATTCGCTGAACTATGTACAGCTCATCGTTCCATCGAATGCGGTATTCGCCGTGGATAACGCGCAAAGGACCACAAATCTTTCGCAGAACTTTTCTCTCGAAAACTCGCAACGTCGACTCATCCGTTGTTGACATCGTCCAAGACTCTGCACCATACAGCAGCACGGGAATTATGAGCGACTTATAGAGTTTGGTTTTTGTTTGTCGAGAGAAGACTTTGCTTCTCAATTGCCTACTCAGTCCGCAAGACATAGGTCTTGAAATAATATCGAAGTGTATGCCAAGGCAAAGATTTCGAGACGAAGCTAGTTCATCGAGGGATAAAATGCTTAAAGTTTGTTCATTAGTTAATATTCTTATGAGCAAATTTCTACAGTGGGGTGTAGTGCACGACCATATTTCAATAGATGTGTCCATGGTGAAGTATTTTGGTCATCATTCTGCTAAACAGTTTATCCGTGGAAAACCAGTGCGTTTTGGTTATAAAAATTGGGTAGCAGCAAGTTCCACAGGATACTGCTATGTTTTTGATTTTTATTGTGGAAAAGCCGTTGAAGCTTCTACTGACCCCTTAGGATCAAGAGTTGTTAAAACGTTACTTCAAAAGTTTCCACTGATTCATCGAGGCACCAGGTTTTTTTTTTGGTAACTTTTTTACTAATTACAATCTCTTGGTGGACCTCAAAAAAGAAGGATATCGTGCAACTGGAACGATAAGAGAAAATGGAACAAAGAAATGTCCCATGAGAAGTACTAAAGAGATGAAGAAAGAAGACCGTGCGTCGTATGATTTCAGGTTTGATAAGCAAAACGAAATTCTATTAGTAAGATTGCAAACAATAGTAAAATAAATATTTTGCAAAAATTACGCTGTTCATTTTACTTTGGCGATTAATGGGTTAATGGATTGTACTTAATAAACATCAACATCGTGCATGGTTAATGGAGATGTCTGCTTAATAGAGCGTCCATTTAATAGAGCTTTCACTGTATTTTTTATTTATGAATTATTTTTGCTATCCTATCTTCAAAGTTAGTTCGAACTGTGCTAAATTTCACTAAACATCGGTTCAGTAATTTAGGAATCCATCGCGGACAAGCAACGTGACATATCTCGATGAAACTTGGTGTGTGGGTTCCTCAGTACAAAGAAAAGTTCGAGTTCATAGATGGGTGTAATCGGACCACTGCCACTTCAGCTGCCAGTCAATCAAAAAGCAATTAATATAATGGGATAAAACTTTGCAATAATAAAGTCTTAGTGTGTGCCAAATTATGACCAAAAACTGTTTATATCCAATAAAAACTGTTCAAGTCCCTAGGTACGGAATATTTAGATCCCGATTCCTATATTGACTTTCGATCGAAAAGCGCGGTCATTGTATGGTAGATATAACTGAAATTAAGGGGTTAGGGGTAGTCAGAGGCACGAAAAAATGAGAGTTCTCAGTATTTTTTTTCGCTATTAAATCGTGTTTTTTACAAAAGTAGTAATATAGCATTACTATAGAATGTGATGACTTAAAGTCACGAAAATTTTAAAAGAAAAAAAATTATTTCCAAAGGTATAGTTGTTTGTGTTGACCCAGTTCCAAAAAAAGGTACTTGTGGTGACAACCATAAGTCTTTGGAGATTCATCAATCGCACAAAAAAATTAGTTTTATAAATAAATAAACTCGGGCCTGATCGAAAGATTTTTTTTTTTTCAAAAATTAACAAAATGGCGGCCTCAGGAAATTTTTGTCTAAATTTTTTAGAAAAAATCAACTGTTAATTGGTCTTAAAAAATCGAAATTAAAAAAAAAATCCTTCGATCCGGCCCGAGTTTATTATGTATTCTAAAAGCTATATAAATTTCATTAAAATCTACTGAGCGGCTTTCGAGTTACAGTTGTCACCAGTTCCAAAAACATAGTTTTGAGAAAAACTCGTTTAAAGTTTCACACTTGCGCTTTGAAGTGCCCGAGCTCTCTTTGTTATTTGTCGAATAACTCAAAAACTTCAGTGAATATTTTTAAGATATTACAATTAACGAAAATGCAAAAAAAAAAATTAATTTTTTGAAAATTCTGACTACCCCTAACCCCTTAAGGGATAATCCTTCTTTTATAATGGTATCTCTGTAAATCACAAATGGGTTGAATGGGGTAAAAATTTCCCTGAGCCCCTATATACCTAATGGAAAGATTTTCGAACTTCCAGGTAACTTTATACTGAATATATCTTTCAGAGTGTGAGCTACCTCAATGAAAATGAAGGAACATGTTGTACTCATAACACTCATCCTTGTGTCGAAAATAGATCAAATTCGTCGAAAATTCGACCTAGCCCTTATATAACTAATATCAGGATTTTCGAACATCCCATTGACTTTACTCCGTACATATTGGTAATTATATGTGAGGTACCTCAATGAAACCCAAGGACATTTTTTTTAGTATGTGACACGATAATACTATACGAGGTGACACGATAATACTACTAAGCGAGGTTTCAGACAAGGCGATTCCCTATCGTGCGACTTTTTCAACCTGCTTTTGGAGAAAATAGTTCGAGCCGTAGAACTAAATAGAGAAGGTACCATCTTCTATAAGAGTGTACAGCTGCTGGCGTATGCCGATGATATTCCTGTCATCAAACAAACAGTCGTCGCACTCGCGACTTGGCTCTCACGTCACTGTTGACAGTCATAACATTGAAGTTGGAGATAATTTCGTCTATCTTGGAACCAGCGTAAACACCACCAACAATGTCAGTCTGGAAATCCAACGCAGGATTGCTTTTGCCAACAGGTGCTACTTCGGACTGAGTAGGCAATTGAAAAGTAAAGTCCTCCCTCGACGAACAAAAGCTAAACTCAATAAGTCGCTCATAATTCCCGTCCTGCTATATGGTGCAGAGGCTTGGGCGATGACAGCAACCGATGAGTCGACGTTACGAGTTTTCGAGAGAAAAATTCTGCGAAAGATTTATGGTCCTTTGCGCAGTGGCCACGGCGAATATCGCATTCGATGGAACGATGAGCTGTACGAGATATACGACGACATCGACATAGTTCAGCGAATTAAAAGACAGCGGCTACGCTGGCTAGGTCATGATGTCCGGATGAATGATAACACTCCAGCTCTGAAAGTATTCGACGCAATACCCGCCGGGGGAAGCAGAGGAAGAGGAAGACCTCCACTCCGTTGGAAGCACTTGGCTTCGCTTAGAATATCCAATTGGCGCCACGTAGCGAAAAGAAGAAACGACTGGCGCGCTGTTGTTAACTCGGCTATAATCGCGTAAGCGGTGTCTACGCCAATTAAGAAGAAGAAGAGTATATAGTGATTTCCGATTTTCTAAGAAACCTTATGTGTCTGTCAGTGTATGAGTTATATATAGTATATGTATTTATAAAATTGCTTGTATTTGGATCCTCTGGTTGACGTTTTGCACTTTAAGATATTTGTCAAGCTTTGATTCTTGCAAGTTGCAAGAGTATAAAATCTTCGGTTGCACCCGAACTTAGGCCTTCCTTACTTTAAACTATAATATAACTTTCTCTGTCACAGATGTTCGTGCCTACTGTGGTCCTAACCAATTGTTATATATAATTCTATATCTATTTCGATTTCTAAACAAAGTAGGTCATGATCCGTAGAAAATTTCTCGCACACGGGTTTGTTCATTTTTTCGGCTCCCTGTATATCAGGACGTTCTAATGTACATATTCCATAAAGTACCAAAGCTATCTATGGTAAACTAAATTTTGTGAAGACTGTAGCAACGTAGCAATTGAAAATGTATTCAACAAAAAACTTCCAAGGTGATATTTCCATATTGACAGTGTTGCCTTCCAATTGATATTTAAATTGGAAAATGGGCATGGCACTACCCACCATTTCAATTTACATCAAAATTGGTTTCGTATCTTATTAAATATTTCTCTATACGATAATTTTAAATTTAGTACCCATATCCTTGTGATACCTTACCTTAAAAAATATAAAAAAAAAAACGAACCTTTGCAGATCTCAACAAGTCTCAGTTTCTACGGCTGTCTAAGTAAGATGAAAATATCAGTCAATTTGAGAGATAGCCTAATGGTTTCTGTAGTACAAACTCCTATACTAACATGGGGATATGGTGTGCTATGAGCTTGACATTTATCAGCTGATGCAGAAAGCAGGAGAAAGAAGCCAAGTTCCTTATAACAGGAAAGATCTTCAAAAATTTTACTAACAGAAAAGGAAATATTTTACACCATGTTTAGCTGCATTTAAAAGGACCAAACAATATAAAAGACACATTTCAACAAATGATTTTGCGACAACATTTTTCCATTCTTGTTTTTTGATTTTCACTTTTATTTTAAGTTCAAATGTTTTTGATTTGGGACAAAAATTAAAATTTCAGTTGACACACAAATGATTTCCCTAGCAAACTATAATATATAGTACAAGTTTGTACTCGTATACTACATGTTTGTATTTGGAATAAGAAAATACTTGTACAGACAGCATTTTTATACCCTGGACTGGGTATATTAAGTTTATCACGAAGTTTGTAACACCCAGAAGGAATCGTCGGAGACCCTATAAAGTATAAATATAAATGATCAGTGTGTCGAGCTGAGTCGATTTAGCCATGTCCGTCTGTCTGTCTGGATGTATACGAACTAGTTCTCAGTTTTTAAGATATCGTTTTGAAATTTTGCAAACGTCATTTTCTCTTCAAGAAGCTGCTAATTTGTCGGAACGGCCGATATCGGACCACTATAACATATAGCTGCTATCCAAACTGAACGATCGGAATCAAATGCTTGGATGGAAAACTTTCACATTTGACAAGATATATTTACGAAATTTGGTATATATTATTACAATATAATCTCCGAAGAAATTGTTCAGATCGGTCAACTATAGCATATAGCTGCCATACAAACTCAACGATCGGAATCAAATGCTTGTATGGAAAACTTTCACATTTGACAAGATATATTCCCGAAATTTGGTATATATTATTTTCTAAAGCAACAATGTAATCTCCGAAGAAATTGATAAGATCGGTTAACTATAGCATATAGCTTCCATACAAACTGAACACATAGTTACTAACAGAAATGCACCTGTGAAGGGTATTTAGCTTCGGTGCAACCGAAGTTAACGTTTTTTCTTGTTTCTGGATAATAACACTACTAAACAATTCTGAAGGAATGGGTATCTGAGGTGCCCTGATTACGAACTTGAGTAAATAAATTTTTCATCACGTACAGTTTTTTTGTCCTTTTAGTAAATAGTGGTAAATATTCTTCATTAAGCTCCACAAACTTCCATGCGTTTGGCCCTTTCTCGAAACACTTGTGGAACTCTGATTGAGGTATCTTCAAAAAATGCCTTTTGAAAGCGTCAACTGCCTCTTCTTGTGTCGAAAAACGTTGACCTCTTAGCAAACTTTACGGTGAATTACTCATCAAATCGATATTTTAAGTGCTTAAATATGCAGATGCTTTAGTCGATGTGTGAGAGCTCGCATTGTCGTGGTGAAGGGTGATCCGCCTTTGGTGGTTGACTTCCCTGAATTCGCGGAAAATAACTGGCATAAGAGTGGTTGCGTATCACTCAAAATTTACTGTCCTGCATTGTTTTGTTGCTATAGTTACGATATCTTCAGTTTTTCCAAAAAAAAAAAACGCAGCAATTTGCTCGAAAGTGTTTCGTGCGCGAACAGCCATTGTTAGATTCGGCTCATATTGAAACACTTATACAGTCGACTGCTGTTTACTTTCGGGCTCATATGTAAAGCTTAGTATTCAGCTGTCAAGAAATGTAAAAATTTCATACAAAACAAGAAAAAACGTTAACTTCGGTTGCACCGAAGCTAAATACACTTCACAGGTGCATTTCTGTTAGTAACTATGTGATCAGTTTGTATGGAAGCTATATGCTATAGTAATCCGATCTGAACAATTTTTTGGAGATTATATTGTTAATTGATTGATATTGATATCTTAAAAACTAAGGGACTAGTTCGTATATATACAGACAGACAGACGGACATGGCTAAATCGACTCAGCTCGACATACTGATCATTTATATATGTATATACTTTAAAGAGTCTGCGACGCTTCCTTCTGGGTGTTACAAACTTCGTGACAAACTTAATATACCATGTTTAGGGTATAAAAACGCTTAAGAAATGGTCAAGAAAATTTCCTGCGGTAAATTTTCTTGTGCTAGTATGCAGCTCTAAAGAAATCTAGTACTAATTTTTAATACATTTTTTCAATAAGATGCGAATATGGCAAACCTGGTTTTACGAAGAAACATGAAATCAACAATTATTTCTTGAAGGAAATTCAAAGTAATCGTTAAATTCATCCTAAATTATTCCTTAAATCGCAATGAAAATATTTATGTTGCTACACACATACATACGTACATATTACGCACAAACTTCATTTTCTTTGTTTATTCTCTCTTGCTCTTCTAATGTGGATCATTCACAATGCGTAACCAGCTGTCAAAATTAGATGCGGACCATAAAAACCCACGATTCGTCATCTGCCACGTTGCCATAGGCTTATTTTGCGTTTCTTTTTTACACTTTCTTACCCCAAACGAAACGAGCTTTCTTTGATGGGCTATCAAATTGTACGTATTCTGGCCCCACTTAAGCCCATAGCTGTCTCAAGTTGTGAGTTTTTTGTCATACCATACTCGTATAGTGTTGAAAAGGTTTAAGCTTTATTTAACAAAAAAATATTTATTCGGGGAAGTTGAAAAAAAGCTACAGCTGTTCATAAATAAGTGAAAATAATGAAGAAATCGCTATATTTTGATATTTTTGTATAAAAAAAGGAAGAATGCCACGCAAGCCACTAATGAAATTTGTGAAGTTTACGGAAATATTAGTATAAAAATAAAAAAAATAACTTATTATTTAATACGAGCTATTAGAAAAAAACATATAACGAGTACTATATAGAAGTAACATTAAGTGAAAGAAACCTTTCCGAAAAAACCCAATATTCATGAAATGATGAAATAATATCTGGAATATGTATTAGCAGTTTTATAATCAATAAGTAAAAAGAGAGTAATTGCAATTTATACTAGTACGTCGGATATTTATGACATATTGCCAAAAATTGGTTAGTCGAAAAAGTATTTTCATATTCTAATCAAACTTCAACTTATTTTTTTTTTTTATATTTATACTAATAAATAAATAAACAAATATGTACTGTTTTGGTCGACCACTTTTTGCCATTTTTCCACTAGAGACATTATTCCATCAGTGTAAGACTTTCATGAGTCGAATCGAAATTTCGAAATTTGTTGCGCTACATGAACTGATACAGCATCGTCTCCGTAAACTTGTAATGGGGTTTCGTCCATAGCTGAGGTATGCTCAGCCGCTCCAGGGTCAGCCTTGGGACCCACGAACCCTTAGCAAAAAATATTTACTTTTTGTAATAGATATATCCACACCCCTTATGTGGACAGCCAGACCAGCTTATATTTATATGGCGAGTCAGGTGGAATCGATTGGATTTGGTGTGCCAGGCGTTGGTTCTTGTCGAAGTCGGCACGGTAATTACGGTAAGGTGGTGGTCCTTCTATATTCTGGTGAGGAGTAGTGACTCCCAGACACGGTGTTGACTGTACGGTACAGTACAGTATTCTATGGATTCCCTACGAAGGAGAAATAATAAAAATATTAATACTTCAACCGAACGCGTTGACCTACCTTTAGCAACTCCTCGAGCACCATTCCTTTTCTCTAGTCCGTAGTTACATGCGAGTCGCCTGTTAATCGCGTTAGTTTGGTAACGGTGCACTATGGTGTGCAAGCAGTGGTACTGACGCTGTTCGAGGCAGCGCAGCTGTGACTGATATATTAACGGTGCACTAGTGTGCAGGCTACGGTAGTGACGCTGTTCGAGGCAGCGCAGCTGTGACTGATATATTAACGGTGCACTGGTGTGCAGGCTGCGGTAGTGACGCTGTTCGAGGCAGCGCAGCTGTGATATCGCTGTATCGCAACGCAACTGGGACTACGGTAGAGCCATTGCGCGCACTGATATCACACCGAGTTGGTGTAATATCGCTTTTCGATTAAGTTATAAGGCAGAGTCATTGCGAACACTGGTATTACACCGATTTGGTGTTATACCATTTCAACGCAACGCCTTCACTTCACTTACCACTGCCTATTGCTGCTTGCTGCTGTGTGACCGTCCTGGCTGGCGAGTTGGAAGAAATGATCGCATTTGGTGTGAAGTGCTTGCTTATATAGAAGTACAGCGCAGCTTTGGTCAGCGTAGTGAGGTAAATTGTGTGCATAGCTTTGGTCAATGCAGTGAGGTGAAGATATTTCTAGTATGGTGGAAAGCACTATGTTGAGGTATGGCAAGGATAAATGATGTACAGTGTTGGAGTAAATTATTGTAAAGTGGTAAAAGCCACGTTAAAAACTTCACAAATTTCATTAGTTGTGCTTATGCGACTTCATGGTATCTCGCCCCCCAACACAACATTCATCCCACAACGCAACATTCATCCCGCAACACAACATTCATCATACAACACAACACTCATCATACACAACATACAGCATCACACCACGCAACCCCACGCACCAAACACTACCATACCACAACATACATCGTTTTCACCACCTAACCGATCAAAATGGATGGGTTAGATCGGGGTGCCCCCAAACCCACAAAGGGATACATAATCCAAGCGTAAGTATTCCCCCAAAACTAAGTGCAGCGAACAAGTGGTCCTTCGAGCCTCTCAGAAAGGCACCTGAGGTAAAAAACCACAAATGTAAAATAGAAAATGAAAAAATAAAAATTAATACATGACGAAATAATACATAAAAAAGTGAAGAAAATTATAAGCATATACATATTAACAAATAACATAAAACGGGCGCGTTATAACACCAAACAAAGGTCAATAACCTCAACTCGGCAAAATACATAAACGGGCGCGGTTAATACAAATTAACTAGCTAAAGAAACTAAAAACTAAAGTGAAGTGAAAATAGAACACAGAAACAACACATACTTGTAACTAGTGTGCAGTGCAGTGCTAAAATAACAAGAAAAATAAGTACATACATACATACAGTGACTAAAACCCCAAAACATAGAGCAGAGCAAACAAGGAATACAAGCAACGTGGGAACACACTACAAACTCAACACGGAAAACATCAAAAAGGAAATAAAAACCAAAAAGAGAAATGACATAGAGAGAACGCATCCATACATAAGTATTGCCCAAAAACCCTTGGCGGAGGAAAAAGTGAGTCCTTTTCAATTTAATTTTTAATATGTATGTTTAAAATACAGTTTGAGCTGTAATACAAGATACAGTTAATTAGAAATAGCCAACTGTTCTATACAAAAACCGGTTAGACAGTTCGGTATATACATATGTATGTATATAGGTACCGAAACAAATGAAAAAAATACGGCACCTGCCTATTGCTTATTTTGTGTTTGCAAGCACACTATAATTTCCCAAAATCAAAATTAAAAAATTTTTTTTCAAAGTCAAGTATTTTACTTGCATGTTCTGGTGATACCCCTTGTGCTAAACAAGCAACAAGCAGGATCGCCTATAATAAGCAAAGGCGCACATATAAGTAAAGGTACTCAACTGTATAAAAGATACATACATACATATGTACATATGGGCATATACATATACATACATACAAAAAAATTTTGGGCAATCAAACTTTCCACGCCAAATTTTATATTCCGTAATTAATATACATATATTCATAGACATACATACATACATAAGTCAACTGTTTTAAGGAAAATTTTTGAAAAACTGTTGTTAAATTACCTGCCTTCAAGCTTACTTCGTGTCTCCAAACACACCAAAAAAAAAACTAAAATTTTTCAAAGTCAAGTATTCTTACTTGCAAGTTCTGGTGATACCCCTTGTGCTAACAAAGCAACAAGCAGGATCGCTTTAACATATAAGCAAAGGCAGAAGAAAAAAAAACAACAACATAACAGTGGATATTTATGTATGTACATATATGTACATATGTATATCGCGATCCAACTATTTCTCATTTATCTCTTACGTTTTCTCTCTGTCTTAATATATACCCACGTACCAATATAAAGGTTACAAATACAAACATATCTACATACAACTAATAATATATAAAATATATTTATTACTCCGGTCAGCGAACTTTAAACAAACAAAAAAAAAAACGGAACAAAATGGAATCGAAATACGTGTACATGGAGCAGGAATAATGGGATGCCCGACTCTCCTGTCACTGGAAATGTGAGAGCCGCTCACCTACCGAACTTTGACAGTTGACTGGATTGGGTAGGTTTTGACGTTTCGCAATTGGAAGAAAAGAGACGACCGGATTGAAATCCCGCCAAAATAATATTAGAATGGAGGAATTCGTAACGGCCATCGTTTCTTCGCAGAAAAAAGAATTAGTAAAAAGTGAAGTAGTGAAGAACAGGTGTGAATGAAGTGAATGGCAATTGTTTAAATACATATACGAGTATAAATTATAATAAATATAATCAGCAAATATAAACGTAAGTACCATAAAAGTAATTTGCTTACATAATTATATATAAATCCCATATTAATTTACAGCGAAAATGCCGAAAACACCAATGTGGAAAAAGTGCATTGTGGGCTGCAGCGAGGGAAATACAGTATTTAGATTTCCCAACGAGGGATCGGATCTCGAACGGTAAGTCATTTTAATAGACTATAAATAGTGCAAAAAGTGATATAGTGCAATAAATAATAAAAATCCGGTGTTACAATATTTTTAAAAAACAGAAGAAGTGTAATATAATTATCGATACATTTCGATATTTTGAAATTTAATTTCTTAAATATATAAATGTAACGTTAATACGGGTTCGTTTAAATATTTACAATGTAAATATGATAGCACTATTTAAATAATATTTAATTATATAATTTAAATAATTAAATTCAATTAAGTCGAAAAAAAAGTGTAAGAAAAAGTTTCGATAAATTTCGATATTTTGAAATTTAAATTTTTAAATAATTAAATGTAACGAATATACCGGTTAATTTGAATAGATAAGTTTATATGTTTGGTATTTTTGCACTATATGTAATATATGTAGTTATTTCATGTTTTTATATTCCTTCTTTTTCTTTTAAATAGGCGTAAATGTTGGCTCAACCGTTTAGGTGTTTCCGATGAAACACGTAAACATATTTTTGCTTGTGAGCGGCATTTTTCGGCGAAAATGCGCCTTGAAAAGCGATTGCGTTCGGGGGCCGTTCCCGATATAAATTTAAAAGTTGAGCCTACATTTAACGTCCCAAATTCTGATATAAAAAATACAATTTTATTGGGTTTTGAAGATTTTGCTCCCCAAGTTGAAGAAGCTGTCTCAAATGCACAAAATGCATCGAGGCAGCTTTTTCCAATTATTGAAAGTAATATAGAAGATGAAATTTTAGAGCCTCTTCCATTTTTGGAGGAGGATATATCTCTTAATTTTGATAAGGCCGCGCAAACAGGTAGGGGTCTGACAGCAGGTACGGAAAGGAAGAAGAAATTGAGGGAAGAGAATAGGGTTTTGAAAATAAAATTAGATGAAAAAGTGCAGGAAAATAGGAGTTTAAAGGCCCAGTTAGTTGAAATGGCCGCAGAGTTAGAAAGATGTAGGGAACAGCTAAGGAATAGCTCATTTAGGGAACAGTCAGACCCTCTTTCTTTAGTTTGTAGCAAAGTTCCTCCTCAGTTAGGTGCTTGCATTAGGAGTAGTTTTATAAATAGTAATCGCCGTACCCATGGTCGGCGATATGACAATTTTTTGAAAACGATAGCTTTGGGTGTATTTTTTCTATCGCCAGTTGCTTATCGGCACTTAAAGCACCAATTAGATTTTCCATCTAGAAAGTACTTTGGAAAACTTTGTTACAGACTGGCCCCGTTTCCCAGGTTGCACCCAAAGTAGCATAAAATCGTTAGAGATTAGGAGTAGGATTCACTTCCGAACAAAAGTTCGTGTCGGTTTCATGTGATGAAATGTCACTGAAATGTCATTTTGCGGTATGATAGGAAATTCGATAGGGTGATAGGTATTGAGGATTATGGCGATGAAAATCGCACTTCTAGATTAGCAACTACTGCAATGACTATAATGGTGCAAGGTATAGGTGGAGAGCCTTGGTCCCACCCATTGGCTTATTTTTTCGTAAAAGGTTCCTGCAAAGGGATGTCCTCAAGAAATACATTCTTGAAGCACATTACCAACCGCAACATATAGGACTAATTCGCTTGCCATTTTGTTTGGCGACCAGGGCACCAAGAATTTCGCTAATTTGTTAGGTGTTTCAGCGTCACGGCCTTTTTAATGTTAATGGCAAGGAAGTGTATTTTTTTTTTACGATAGCCCCATTTGATAAAAAAGTAGCTCGTAACTGTTTACAAAATTTAAAAAATACGGTTTTCTTTAAAAATAGATTTTGGTAAGTTGGTTCGGGATATTGTTATTTTTATGAAACCGACTCTAAGTCGAGTTATCGGTGTAAAGTGCATAAATTAACCGGATGTGCTCATATTTATCCAAATACCTTACGGTCGCTTCTGGTATGTTGTCCCTAGATATAGCTCGGGAGCCTTAAGCTCGAATAGTAGGAGCTTTATTAACACCGCGGAATTCGTTTCGTTTTTTTTAATAAATTATTTGATATTTTAAATAGCAAAGCTTTGTTGAGGCTGTTGAAATTCACTAAAAAAAGTGTTTGTAGGTTCCCTGAACAATTAGACTTTTTAAATGAGGCAGAAGAAGTTTTAAAAACTATTCTGGGTCGTAGACTTAATTAGAAAGCAAACACAACCAATAATTTTAGTTTTATAAAGGGGTGGGTGTTAAATATTAACAGTTTAAGACGATTGTATGCGATTTTTGTCACACTCAGGTTTTCCGTACTTGAAGACGAGACGACTATGCTCAGGACAGTTTAGAACATTTTTTTGGTCAGACCTCGAAGCAGAGGTACTAGAGTAATCGCCCCTATATGTTCTCTAGTTTGTTTAGGAAATCGTGGGGTAATACGTTACGTAAATCGTCGTAACAAAAGGAAACTGTGAGCTGCCTTTGGAACCCGATGCTACAGTAATTTCGGAACATAGTAATAATGTTCTACGTAATGTGTGTAATGATTCACTATTGAATGACCTTTCTTGGCAAGATTTTCGCTGGTCTACCACGGCCTGAACACTCCCTCGTTAGATCAATAACATTAGATAGTAGTTTAGAAATTAATTTTTTGAAAGAAAATGCATTTAGCTACTTTTATAGCTATTTTTATTTAAAAATTTTCAAACTGCACACATGTTCTCCTGCCTTACCATATTTAGGAGATGAAATTCCTTCTGACGAATTCATCTTCATGCATCAAAATCAAATAGACAAATGCAATTTAGTGAAGCTGCATACTGAGAATTTTATTGTATTTGTAAAAATTTTGGAAACCAGATTTTTAGAAGAATTCTGACAGTAATTGTCATAAAATAGGAATAGGAGATATTCTTTTTAATAAAATGGAAGATGTTAAATCTTTTTGTGTTGTGATATTCAGACCCAAAAATAGTTATAGCCCTTTTTTATTAGAATTAGAATATATTTCTTAACTAAATTTTTAAATAAAGACCTTTCTGTCCCTAATTTTAAAAATAAAATTTTGTGTGTTTCACACCTATAGGTTTCAATTTTTTTTTTTATTTTTTAGTGGTTACAATATGCGAACTCAAACTTACGATAGAAAATAAAAAAGTAGAAATTTTGTAAACAGTTAGGATAAAGAGGCTCTAAAATAAGAAAGTAATTTTTTTTAAGGAAAATTAGAATTTGGGATATAAATGTAGGCATTTGTATATATGTATATATGTTATTTATTATTCTGTGATATTTTTATATATTTTTTACATGAATTGTTATTGTTTTGTTTTTATCGTTATATGTATACATTTATCGTTTTGTTTTTTTTTTTTCGTTATATAATGAATTGTTATCGTTTTTTTACTTTATGTAAATAAATTTTTAATGGGTGATATAGGCCTAAAGGGGAACCGAGCACCCAAAACTAACTTCGGTAACGCGCCGTTTTGCATACCTCCTGGGTGGTGTGGAAAGTGCAATTGGGCATTTTAATTAAATGCCCAAAAATTCTTATTTCGTTCGATCTGGCCACAATGGAAAATGTTATAAAAAACGCTAATTTTGAGGCGCTCTCACACTGGAATAAGTTGGGCATCCCATTATTCCTGACATGGAGGATATCCATATCAACATTGAAACATTGAAACATTGAAAAATTCAAGTTAAACACCACATATGTATCTAATATTGACATATTTACGACTATATAAAAAATTGTTTACTTATTTTCCGCGCATTCCGCTATACTGCATATGCATACGTATTACATACATATGTACATATGTGACAATTGTGCGAACCTATAAGGGAAATAAAAGACCACACAAACATTAAGCATAACTATATGCATATAAATATACATATACATGCGTACATATATATTTGCGTTATTATTATTTTCTTTCCTTTTGCGTTCTTATCTCAAAAGAAAGACGTACTAAGTAATATATTCAAATTAATCGCGAGTATGTATATCGCGGTAACAAAAAAAAATAAATAAATAATTATATACAAATATTTTTTGATTTTGACAATTTATGCGGTGAATACGTGTTCGCAAATTTATATTATATCATTCAATTAATTAATAATAAAAGTTTCAAATCTATTTTTCTTTTCATTTATATTTACACATTTGCTCATATTACCAATTTTTTAATTGTATTTCAAAGCAAAATATTTTCAAGCTCAAAGCTTACAATTTAATTCTATAAATGCAATCGGAAAAATCAAAAGAGGTTAAACCAAGAACACCTCAATTATTAGAAATTCCGAAAATGGCTGATGATGATAAATCACAAAGCACACCTGCAGAAGCTACACGCTCAAAGCAGGGTGTCAAACAAAAAAGAATCAAAGATAATTCAGTGTCAAGGTTCATAACTGAAAGTGACAGTTTTGTTAGATACTGCACAAGATTTACTGCTTCACCGATTAATCATAACACAGAATCGGTTCTAAATTTAAAAATTCAAAGCATAGATAGCATATGGGCACGCCTTCTGCCAGCATACGATACAGTACTACATACTGACGATGCTGAACTCCCAGAAAACAACTGCCTCGAACAATATGAAATTACGAAGGCAATGATATTAGACCAAATAAATTTATTAAGGCCATGTAGAGCCACTACTCCTCCCCCAACAGTAGTTACGACTCAAAAAGATGAAATAGATACAGGTATATTCTTGAAAGTGCCAGCTTGTGATACTGAAGTTTTTCACGGAGGTTATGAGCAGTGGCCGTCCTTCCGGGACATGTTCACTGTCGTATACATTAACCATCCCAAACTTTCACGAGCTCAAAAGCTGTACCATCTCAGACACAAAACAAAAGGGGAAGCTGGCAGTAACGTCAAGCGTTTCGCTTTAAATGACGAAAACTTTAATCTGGCTTGGAAAGCACTAGTCGAAAGATACGAAAATGAAAGAGTATTGGTAGACAACCAAATAACAATTTTAATGAATTTACCAAAAATTCAACAAGAAACCAGCCAAGAGTTTCAAAAACTATACTCGACAGTGACTAATTGTTTATCTGTGTTAGAAACACAAAAGATTTCCACAGAATCGTGGGACCCTATCCTAGTAAATATTTGTGCAGCAACATTGCCTGATGCTGCTCTGCTACGATGGGAGCAATCACTAGTGGCACGAAAGAAATCGCCAAAATGGCATCAAATGAAAGACTTCTTAACAACTCAGTACGAAATAGCTGAGCGAGTTGACAAAAAAATAGTCAAGCCAAAATATAATCAAAATGAGTCGAATAAAAACTTTTTTAAACCCCAAGCCAGCAATAATACACAATATAATAGGCACGCTAATAGAAGCCAAACATTTGTGACAAATCAAACAAATCATTGGCAATCATTATGTGAAATATGTAAAGGAGGTCACAATATAAGATCTTGCGAGAAGTTTAAAAAAATGTCTGTTTCAGATAGGAACAATCTTGTCCGACAACATAAACTTTGCATAAACTGTCTGTCCAATTCTCACGGGACAAAAGACTGTGAAAGCAAATTTAATTGTGTGTACTGTCAACGAAGACATCACTCATTGCTTCATATTACAAATTTTCAAAATATGAAGCAAAATCAAATTCATAAAACCACCGGGTTAGTCACTACAACCAAAAGTGATAATCCCGAAATCTCAAATCCCGAAAAAAGGGAAGAACAACCATGTTGCTCTAAAGCAGCAAAAATTCAAGCTCTTCATTCAGAAAATGAAAGCAAAATTCTTTTACCCACTGCGGTCATCGCTATTGAACATAGAGGAGAATTATTCAAATTAAGAGCTTTAATAGATCAAGGTTCTCAAAGATCCTTCATATCATCTAAAGCTCAAAATCGGCTAAAATTGCCTGTCAAAAATTCAAATTTCCAAATTTCAGGAATGGGCGGAAGAATTATACAAAATTCAAACAAAATTTGCCCAATCACTATAGTCTCCCCAAACGCGGATATAAGAATAGATGCACAAGCCATCGTTCTGCCGCAACTCACAAATTTGCTTCCAAGCTGTGAAGTAAATAAAAAGCAATGGGAAAAATGCTCATATCTCAAATTAGCAGATCCCAACTGCCATACCCCATTACAAATTGATTTGTTATTAGGCAGTGACTCAAATAAATCGTGAAGGTATAGAAAAAATATCCAATAAATTGTTAGCCCAAAATACAATATTTGGTTGGATATTAGGTGGTCAAGTCACAGAAAAAATTAATTCTTTTACAACTGAAGTTGAAAATATTTTAAACGAGTATTTAAATAATGAACTCAAAAAATTCTGGGAAGTAGAATAATTACCTCAGACTACTCAACTTTCAGAAGAAGACCAGGCATGCGAAGCCTATTATAAGTCCACAACAACAAGAAACGAAAGTGGTCGTTATGTGGTGCGACTACCATTCAAACCCACTTTTCTGGAAACCATAGCTCTAGACCACACTAGAATATCAGCAGTCCAGCAATTTCTAAGCCTGAAAAAAAGCCTGATGAAAAAAAGTGAGCTTAAATCAGCATATGATAATGTGATGGACGAATATCTAGGCCTCAATCATATGGAAGAAGCTGTACCATATGAAAAAGTATCTAAAGGTAGATATTTATCTTTTTATCTGCCACATCACGGGGTAATACGACCTGAAAAACTCACAACAAAAGTACGAGTGGTTTTCAATGCCTCAAAGTGTACGAGCTCAGGCAAATCACTCAACGACGTACTATATACTGGCCCAACCTTATAACCTGACCTCATGCTGTTAATATTAAATTGGCGCATGTTTAAATACGTTTTTAATGGGGATGTAGAGAAAATGTACAGACAAATTCTAGTACATAAAGATGACCAAGATTTCCAGCGTATAGTCTTCCGCAAATCGAGTAATAGTCCAATCAGCGACTACAAACTTAAAACCGTCACCTTTGGCATCAATTGCGCACCCTATTTGGCGATCAGGACACTGCATGAAGTGGCAAAAACGTGTGAAACAAATTTGCCCTTAGCAACTTCTGTGTTACAAACACAAACATACGTGGATGATATTCTATCAGGTAGCCACAGTCTGTCCTTAGCGTGCGAATCACTATCTCAAGTGATCAAAGCACTAAATTCAGCAGGACTCCCCTTAAAGAAAATTACATCAAATCATCCCGAAATAATAAAAAACATAAATAAGGAAGACTTATTAGATACAAATTTCAACAAAAACCTTAGGGATTCAATGGAATGCGAGAACAGATCAATTCTCATATACAATTGAGTCAATATTTGCAATGTCCGCCATAACCAAACGCCAAATACTTTCCTTGGTGGCAAAACTTTTCGACCCCGCAGGATGGCTTTCGCCAATAATGATTCAAGCAAAAATCCTCATTCAATAATTGTGGCAAGATGGCACTGAATGGGATGAACAGGTAAAGCCTGTACGTTTAACAAAATGGGTACAATTTGCTAACAATTTGCAGACTATATCAGAAATTCGAATCCCTCGATGGGTAAATTTCACCCCTAACATTAATACAGAATTACATGGTTTCTGTGATGCCTCTAAAAAGGCTTATTGCGCAACAGTTTACGTACGCACACAATACGATAGCAAAATATCTGCACACCTCTTGGTAGCGAAAGCCAAAGTTGCACCTTTGAAGACACTCAGTCTGCCACGGCTTGAACTGAATGGTGCTCTTCTGTTAGCAAAATTAATTTCAATAGTTCAAACCCATCTGAAATTAACCGATCACAAAACGTATCTTTGGTCAGACTCAGAAATCGTTTTAGCGTGGTTAGAAAAACCACCCTATTGCTGGAAGACCTATGTATCTAACCGAATATCTCAAATCTTGGACTTAGTTGGCCCAGCAAAATGGCAACATGTTGCAAGTGCAGATAACCCAGCGGATCTTGGGACAAGAGGTTGCAAGCCACTGCACCTCACCAGCATTACTCTCTGGTGGAATGGTCCAACATGGCTAACAGAATCACAAGAATTCAGGCCAAAGTCTCCCGCTCGTAATATAATACCGTCGGAAAGTCGGAAAATTGAAAATTTTCATATCACTCCAGAAGAGGATGATATTCTCCACCGATTTTCTTCATTTCCTAGAGCACTAAGAGTAGTTACTTACATGCACAAATTCACCCAAAGACTTAAACAAAAATGAAAGGGATACCAAATGATCCTTGCGTACAACTAACGCATTCCGAGTTGCAACATGCCAAAGTTGGTCTGATCACATACACGCAAACTCGCTATTTCAGTCGAAAGAAAACAAAGTTGCTCGAAAGACGGCCACTCGAAAAGGGAAGCTCTCTTCTCTTCTCTTAAATCCATTCTTGGACACTAAGGGATTAATAAGGGCAAATGGAAGATTAGCGAATTCCAGCCTCAGTTACAACGAACGGCATCCCATTATTATACCTGAGAAATCCCGTTTTACTCATTTATTTTTAATATATCTTCACCAGCTTACACTACATGGTGAGCATCGCTTGATGCAGCAAATGGTCCGACAAGAATTTTATATACGTATACCGCGACTAAAGCCACAACTTAAAAAGACGATTTTTATGTGTAAACAATGTACCTTGTACAAACATTAAATGCGTATGCAGATCATGGCCGCTTTACCACCTGAACGCTGCAATTATGCTCTACCTTTTACTATTACTGGGGTTGATTTTGCTGGACCTTTCCAGATAAAGGCCTCGATGTTAAGGTCTTCTTCATTTAGAAAAGGGTATGTGGCTGTTTTTGTATGTTTTACGACAAAGGCAGTACACCTCGAGCTTTGTTCAGATCTGACAACTGCGGCTTTCCTCGCAGCATTTGCACGCTTTGTCGGACGACGCGGATTTCCATCAAAGATTATGAGCGACAATGGAAAAAACTTTATCGGAGCTCAACGAGCCACGAGAAAGAGTTCATAAACTTTATGAAAGAAGTATCCCCTGAAATTGTTAAAAAATATGCACCCCAAGGGATCGATTGGCAGTTTATACCTCCATGTTCTCCACACATGGGTGGACTTTGGGAATCAGCAGTAAAAAGCTTTAAGTCCCATTTAAAGAAAACAGCTGGTAATCATAAATTCAATTATGAGGAGTTTACTACACTACTCACTCGTATCGAAGCCGTATTAAATTCAAGACCTATATCACCACTCTCGCAAGATCCCTCCGATTTCACAGCTCTTACACCTGGACACTTCCTCAGAGGAGCTCCTCTTCTCGCCATACCTGAGACAGAAGGAGACTCACTCAGTTTAATAAATCGATGGGAAAGAATCAAGATTCTCCATCATGAATTCAGCCACAGATGGAAGGAGGACTATCTTAAAGATCTCCATAAGAGATATCGATGGAAAACGATCCGGAAGGAACCCACTACAGGCGAATGCGTCACCATACAGGACGAATGCCTTCCCCAACCGAATGGCGACTAGGTCGCATTGAAAAGGTACGGCGGGGACGAGATCGTCATATAAGAGTAGTAAATGTACGAACACAAACTGGCCTACTAACTCGACCACTTGCGAAATTGTGTTTTCTTCCAAATACCGAAGAACCGATCACCGAAAACAAGCGAACGCAAACGCATGCATAAAATCAAACAACAATTAATTAAAAATACACCGTTTTACAATCCGTACGTACAAACCAAAAACATAATGAACGCGATTAATAATAAACAATAAAATCCATATATAAATAATATATAATACATATAAATAAAAGTGTCATATAAAGACATAAATACATACATCTATATATATATAGTACACATATACACATAATGAGTAGCATACTTCATACTACTAGCAAAACCATGTTTAATATATGTACATATTCCTATTCCACTAGAAATGGACGTAGAAGAAACCCGCAATAACCCCCAGTCGGTGAGGTCCGCAACTAATGCAAATGCAGCATCCGCTGCACCCATCGCCGCACCAAGGAGGCAACAAGGCATAAGCCCGCCCAGCCAATCATCCGGTCAACCAGTGAGGGAAGCGGGCGAGGAGCAGTTCGAGGAGTATGTACCGCCTCGATGCAGCCTATGCCATCGACCCCATGCCTTAAAAAAGTGCACAATTTTCAAGACGATGACGCCCGCTCAGCGCCAACAGATCGCTAGAGCCCACGGCCACTGCATGACATGCTTGGCAGACACGCACGCTACGTTGGAGTGCATGTCCGACGGGTCGTGTCAGTACTGCCACCGACCGCATCATACACTTTTTCACCGCTTTCCTCGACGCTCGGTTCAGTCAACGCACGCCAGTCATCGGCATGGTCAACAGCGGCACCATCAGCATGGGCATCACGTTCAACGCCGACGAGCCCATCGCTCTACGCACTCCCGAGGTGCACGTTCGCAGACACCACCACATCATCATCAACGTAACCAACGAAAGGCGACGGGTTTCAGCGCTGTAGTGAGCACCCTACAGAAACTGCAGCGACTTCTAGGCAATTAATTCGCCTAGGGGGGCCGGGATGTTTATGCGACTTCATGGCATCTCGCCCCTCCACACAACATAACATTCATCACACCACTCACACTCATCACACAACTCACACTCATCATACAACACAACATTCAGCATACAACCTACATCATCATACACGCAACAAACCAACCACACTACACACACACCACACGTTATCGTTTTCACCACCTAACCGATCAAAAAGGATTGGTTAGATGGGGGTGGAACACAATTCGCTTTTTACGCCCGTATCGAGGACACACGTCTCGCTAGTTCGTCCACCATCGATCCACCAATTTTGGATATCATAAAGTTCTACTCCAACGTTGAAGTCCCCATCCTGTCGCGTGTGTGTGTGTGCAGAAGGAGCAACAGTGAAAGTGAACAGTGTCCAAGGAACCATAATTGGTTACATACATCTACATTTGTATTAAAACTACTGAAATACAAATAATTATATATTTAAAATTGTACTCAAAATACTGAAGTCTCGCCCACAAAGGGAAATACATACAATTATAAATCGATACATTTGTTATATATCTTTAATTTAACCAAACCCACAAAGGGATACATAATCCAAGCGTAAGTATTCCCCCAAAACTAAGTGCAGCGAACAAGTGGCTTGCGTGGCATTCTTCTTTTTTTATACAAAAATATCAAAATATAGCGATTCCTTCATTAATTTCACTTATTTATGAACAGCTGTAGTTTTTTTTCAACTTCCCCGAATAAATTTTTTTTTGTTAAATAAAGCTTAAACCTTTTCAACACTATATTGTATGACAAAAAACGAAAAGACTTTTTCGACTACCCACTATATGTAATGTATGTATGTATATATACATAAGCACATAAGAACATATAAATGATCATGATGATGAGACGAGTTGAAATCTGAGTTACTGTCTGCCCGAGCGTCCGTTCGTCTGTCGGTCTGTGCAATGATACGAGTAACTTGGGTAATCTTTAAAATATCTAAATAAAACTTAGTATACGTATTCCTTAGCAAAAAAGAACCTGTTCGTAGATGGGCTTAATCGAACCACTGCCACGTTGACAAACGCGATTAAATACTACTAAACCTACGCACTAAATAATGTTATAACACTATGATTTAGTACGGCAAGAGGCAACTTTTGAAATGTACGTATCTCTTAAACCACTGAAAATATAATATCCTAATTTACTCGATGCGAGCCTTATAAGAACCAGTAATGATAGCGTGAAAATCAAATCAATCAAAGGGATTATAATCCCGCACTCTCCCCATATAAAGGTTCCGTTGAAAACTACTAAAAACTCGATAAGTCAATAGGTAAATGCGCTAAAGTCATTAAATTTTACACCCAGGATGATACAAGTATTTATAAAAGCCTTTGTTGGTTTACATCCGAACTTAGCCCTTCCTTACTTGTTATATAAGATTAAATATTAACTATCCTTGAGCGTTCGCGGAAAGATGTTCTGTTTAAAACATAATTCAGTGAAATTATGTTGCAAACGTTTTTTCCAAATTGGGCAAATTATATTAAGTACCACCAGTGTTTAAAAAACTGCAGTCGAATCAGCAGGAGTCGCAATATTGTTGCTATTCGCTACTTCAACTGCGAGCGATATCGAAAAGTATGCAAGTGCTTTTGCTTCTGCTTCTGAAAAAATCAGAAGTCGCATGCTTTGACTGGCGCAAAAATCAAACAGCTACGAAAATCAGAAATCAGCATAAGTCGCCGTTATTCGTTTTTCTGCTTTCTGCTTTGCTGTAGCTTTTGATCGTATACATAAGTTGCCGCAGCAGTTATCGACAATTTTCGACTGTCGTCGGCAGTCACAGTCGCGAAAAGTAATGCATTCGACTTTTTGCTACATTTGATTTTTGTCGCTGTTGCTTTCGATCAGCAGCGTAAGTCGAAAAAAGCAAGAAGCGTCTGCACTGAGAGTATTTATTTCAGGCACGAAAAAACCCTTAAGTGACATTCTTTTTGCAGCACGTCCAAATGACCTGCCATCAGCATTAGCCTTAGCTCAAGAAGTTGAGTCTAATCATGAACGTTTCCAATTCGCAAACAATTTTGCAAAAAGCTTAGAAGAAAGAGCTCATAGAAATGAATATCAGCATCAAAAAAGCTTAGATCCAAACAATGAAAACGTGCAACGAGCCTAAAATCCATTTTTTGGCAGACAAAAAACACAAAATAGAAGACCATTTTCAAAACAGGATACACCCCAACCGATGGATATTGACAATTCATCTCGATTAAGGCAATCTATCCAACAACCAAATAGAAGTTTCTCTCATTATGTACCACCCCCAAATCAGATAATTAAAAGATCATATAATGGCACTGCACTGTATACGGGACCAAAGCAACAAAGGATAAATCATCTTTTACAAAATAAAGCCACACTTGCTCAAGACGAATCTGAATATCAAATTACAGCCGAATTAGAGGCAAATGATATTACAGATAAAACTAATCAATATGATGAAGTAAATTTTTTAGAAATTGCTCCCTGTTACCGTTTGTAGAGCGAACGATAGCAAGTAGAACCATAAAGCTTCTTATTGACACAGGAGCTTCAAAAAATTATATTAAACCTTTAACTGAACTAAATAACGTCACTGCAGTAAACGAATCTTTCTTAGTTAAGTCACTTCATGGCTTCAATTCCGTTAAAAAAAGTCCTATGCATATTTTCAACACCATAACTACATTCTTTATACTCCCAAATCTGTCAACATTCGACGGAATAATTGGATTAGACCTGCTTAATGAAGTAGGTGCTACATTGGATTTCAAACATAAAGTATTAAAAACAGCATCCGGTTCAGAAATAATTCAGTTTTTAAAATCTTCTGACGTTAATTTGACAGAGGTCGAAAGCATAGAAGTTCCCAAACAAATTCAATCAAAATTCAGAGAAATGATAACAAAAAGACAAGGAGTATTTGCTGACCCTAATGAAGCACTGCCTTACAATACCAATATTGTTGCCACCATCCGAACAGAAGACGAAGAAGCGGTATACTCTAGATTGTACCCTTACCCAATGGGAGTTTCTGACTTTTTAAATAGCGAAGTTAGTAACTTGTTGAGAAATAATATAATTAGGCCATCTAGAGCATCACCCTACAATAACCCAGTATGGGTAGTAGATAAAAAAGGATTAGACGAACAAGGAAACAAAAAAAAACGGCTAGTTATAGACTTTAGGAAGCTAAATTCCAAAACAATTGACGATAAATATCCCATACCAAATATAAGTGCAATTCTGTCGAATCTCGGAAAAGCCAAATATTTTACCACACTAGACTTAAAATCTGGATTTCACCAGATATTACTTTCTGAAAAGGACAGAGAAAAAACCGCTTTTTCTGTAACAAATTGGAATTACGAATTTTGCAGACTTCCTTTGGTTTGAAATTATGTTCATCAATAAAGGCTTTCCATCTTTTTATTTTCGCGTTTGGATTTTTATCCGAAACTGGTATAAATGTTTAGATTTTTTACGCCATACAGATAGTTTCTTAAGGTTTTTAATGCCCACACTATAGCAAGTAGCTCACGTTCATTTGTTGCGAAATTTTGTTCGTTATCCCTAAGGGTTCTAGAAATCATAGTGATTGGTTTCCCAGCTTGGGATAAAACTGCTCCTAAGCCAATAGATGAGGCATCTGTTGTTAAGTCAAATGGTTTTTGTAGTCAGGATAGAGCAGCATGACGTCTTCCGAAATAAGAATATTTTTTAGTTTGTCAAAAACTAGTCGTTGTTTTTCATTGAGGCTTACTGGTATCTTTTTTGATTGTCCGGCACTCACTTTACCGTTATCACCCTTCAGAATGTCTGTTAATGGTTTGGCTATAGATGCAAAGTCTTTGATAAAGCATCTATAATAGCTTGCCGTAATAGCTTGCCATACCCAAAAATGATCGAACTTTAAACAATGTGGTTGGTTGTTCAAATCGGCTAATAGCTTCTATTTTACTTGGATTTGTTGTAATGCCTCCTCGTGAGACTACGAACCCAAGATACTCGACTTTTTCTTTGAAAAAATGCGACTTTTCTCGTGAAACCTTCATATTGGCTGTATAGAGTTTATCTAATACCCATGCTATATGTCTTACATGGTCTTCCATGTTCTCTGAAAAAATTATAACATCATCTACATAAACGTAGCATGATTTTCCTATTCGCTTCCTAAGTACATCGTCTATAGCTCTTTGAAAAATGCTGGTAGCATTTTTCAAACCAAAGGAAGTCTGCAAAATTCGTATTTCCCATTTGTTACAGAAAAAGCGGGTTTTTCTCTGTCCTTTTCAGAAAGTAATATCTGGTGAAATCCAGATTTTAAGTCTAGTGTGGTAAAATATTGGGCTTTTCCGAGATTCGACAGAATTGCACTTATATTTGGTATGGGATATTTATCGTCAATTGTTTTGGAATTTAGCTTCCTAAAGTCTATAACTAGCCGTTTTTTTTTGTTTCCTTGTTCGTCTAATCCTGTTTTATCTACTACCCATACTGGGTTATTGTAGGGTGATGCTCTAGATGGCCTAATTATATTATTTCTCAACAAGTTACTAACTTCGCTATTTACAAAGTCAGAAACTCCCATTGGGTAAGGGTACAATCTAGAGTATACCGCTTCTTCGTCTTCTGTTCGGATGGTGGCAACAATATTGGTATTGTAAGGCAGTGCTTCATTAGGGTCAGCAAATACTCCTTGTCTTTTTGTTATCATTTCTCTGAATTTTGGTTGAATTTGTTTGGGAACTTCTATGCTTTCGACCTCTGTAAAATTAACGTCAGAAGATTTTAAAAAGTGAATTATTTGTGAACCGGATGCTGTTTTTAATACTTTATGTTTGAAATCCAATGTAGCACCTACTTCATTAAGCAGGTCTAATCCAATTATTCCGTCGAATGTTGACAGATTTGGGAGTATAAAGAATGTAGTTATGGTGTCGAAAATATACATAGGACCTTTTTTTTAACGGAATTGAAGCCATGAAGTGACTTAACTAAGAAAGATTCGTTTACTGCAGTGACGTTATTTAGTTCAGTTAAAGGTTTAATATAATTTTTTGAAGCTCCTGTGTCAATAAGAAGCTTTATGGTTCTACCTGCTATCGTTCGCTCTACAAACGGTAACAGGGAGCAATTTCTAAAAAATTTACTTCATCATATTGATTAGTTTTATCTGTAATATCATTTGCCCCTAATTCGGCTCTAATTTGATATTCAGATTCGTCTTGAGCAAGTGTGGTTTTATTTTGTAAAAGATGATTTATCCTTTGTTGCTTTGGTCCCGTATACCGTGCAGTGCCATTATATGATCTTTTAATGATCTGATTAGGGGGTGGTACATAATGAGAGAAACTTCTATTTGGTTGTTGGATAGATTGCCTAAATCGAGATGAATTGTCAATATCCATCGGTTGGGGTGTATCCTGTTTTGAAAATGGTCTTCTATTTTGTGTTTTTGTCTGCCAAAAAATGGATTTTTAGCTAGTTGCACGTTTTCATTGTTTGGATCTAAGCTTTTTTGATGCTGATATTCATTTCTATGAGCTCTTTCTTCTAAGCTTTTGCAAAATTGTTTGCGAATTGGAAACGTTCATGATTAGACTCAACTTCTTGAGCTAAGGCTAATGCTGATGGCAGGTCATTTGGACGTGCTGCAAAAAGAATGTCACTTAAGGGTTTTTTCGTGCCTGAAATAAATACTCTCAATGCATCTGTTCTGTATTTGTCGTTAAGGGAGGAAGCTAAGGGGCTGTCGTGTGTCATTATAGTCAGTGTTTAAAAAACTGCAGTCGAATTAGCAGAAATCGCAATATTGTTGCTATTCGCTACTTCAACTGCGAGCGATATCGAAAAGTATGCAAGTGCTTTTGCTTCTGCTTCTGAAAAAATCAGAAGTCGCATGCTTTGACTGGCGCAAAAATCAAACAGCTACGAAAATCAGAAATCAGCATAAGTCGCCGTTATTCGTTTTTCTGCTTTCTGCTTTGCTGTAGCTTTCGATCGTACACATAAGTTGCCGCAGCAGCTATCGATAATTTTCGACAGTCGTCGGCAGTCACAGTCGCGAAAAGGAATGCATTCGACTTTTTGCTACTTTTGATTTTTGTCGCTGTTGCTTTCGGTCAGCAGCGTAAGTCAAAAAAAGCAAGAAGCGTCCGATTCGTGGAAGTCGGCCGTTGCTACCGTTTTTGATTAGCTACGACTTTAAAGAAATGTTTGGCAATTACTTATAGTGATCTTGAATTTTTTTATTATGTTGTTCATTTTCAACTTTTTTAATTTTTCTTAAGTTTGCAAAAATAAAAAACTAAATCAAAATTCGTTGGAATAAATAACAAAAACATAACAGTAAATTAATTTTTCATTGCTTTCATTACATACGTTACTCATTTTTTTGATTATTCATTACAAAGTTCCTCTTGTTCAAAAAGTGGCAACGTATCAATGGCCATGTCCAGAAAGCTATGATTTAATTTTACTAGCAATATGTTCTCAAGAACAGCGTAGCTAAATCGATTGCGAGAGTCCGTAAGCACCAGTCTTAAAGTAGAGAAAGCTCGTTCAATCGACACCTGTTATAAAAATAATAAATAAATGAGAAACGCTACAAACGCTAATAACAAAGACTCCGAAAGTCGCTTCGGTGCTCGCACTCACTCTGACAATATTGTTCTATTTACATAAAAAGACACTCGCATCGCTTTATAGCTAGAAGCAGCGCCATATAAACCACTTTCACATCCCCAGGCCCCACGGCGCTGCTAAATACTCTACTATACTATATAAGATGTTAGGAACTTTGACACCGTCGACAACAAAGACACGGAACACGTATTTGACTATACTAAAAATATTATGTTTCGAACTTTCGAGAGTTATCTAAATGTTCCCAGTTGATGTCTAATTTTTCTCAATTTTAAAAAGCCTCAAGAAAAAAAATAACTAAAACGGTTTATTATTTTGAATTAATTTGAGGCTCTTTTTCGTAAAGTTCAAAATCACATAAAATAGTTATTTTTGAAACTATAAAAATAACTGTTAACTGTTAATAACTGCCAATAGTTTTGTATTATGGAAATCATTAAAATAGGTGATTTATGGGAGCCTTGTCAACACGTTTGTCGATTAAATATCTACAAGTAGCCAGAGGCACAAATATTCTCTCTTTGTTTCAGTCTTAATATTATCTGGAATATTTTTGTGTTCTGGAACCTATTGCAGGTTTGTCGTAAACTTGGATGTTAGTATAGATTCATTTGGTGTCATTTTTTACCTCAACCGTATCCCACTGCTCTCTGGAGAGGAAGCCAGGAGTTTATCTATTCTGTAAAGAATTACGATATCCGTAGTATTGGGTATAAATGGAAACTGCCTAAGTGAATTAGAACGTTCTTTATTACAGGTGACAAATATAGAGGATTCCCTCAGTCTTTGAGTCGATTTCGCTAGTGGAATAGAATTGTATGTGGTGGCAGACCTGGATTGCTCAATAGCACTTCCAAATATAAAAAAAATATAACATACCAAATTAGGTCGAAATCGGTCGTGTCCCGAGATAAGGTATTTCACCAAAAGGTAGGCAGTGCCACGCCCATAAAATTTTTATTCCGGTCTCAATAAAGTCTTCTCATACCATCTCGGAGGTAAAATTTAATCTCTCTGGCATAAATAGTTACGGATTTATTACGCTTTTTGTAGTTTTGAACAGTACCGTTATTTGGGAGTGAGCGGGGTTATCTTCCGATTCCATCCACTATAGGTAGGACTTCTTGTAGTATTTGCGCTGATCGAATTTGGTTATTGTAGCTTAAGTGGTTTAGGAGATATATACAATTAACTTATTAGAAAGCGGGGCCACGCTCATTTTGCCAACATTTTTTCCCGCAGGTGCCTTTGGCTACTGCGATCCCCTGTACCAAATTATTGTTTCAAATCTTAATTTAGTGCTGCATTATGGAACTTTATAGGTAATCGGTTAATGTACTAAGAAACGTGCATACCAAGTTTCATTAAGATATCTCAATTTTTACTCAAGTTACGTCAAGGACGGACGGACGCACAGACAGACAGTCAACCG
>NW_024396216.1:0-85367 GCF_016617805.1 Bactrocera tryoni
TTCAATGTACATTGCAAAGAATCGAAAAGATTTCTGTATATCTAAAATTATAATAAACCTTTTTATCAACACTCCAATTATTCCGTTATATCTTTATGTTAGATATCGCGTTTGGTTTGTTATGAATGCATTTGCGTCCTTGACCAATAATCTAGCAAAGTATCCGCAGTGCCTTGACGATGAAAATTCCAATGCCATTTTTTGTTGTGATATTAAATATATCGGACGGGCTCGTCTTAAAAAAAAAACTACCTGGTTAAGAAGCAAAATCAGTATAACCCATATACTAAGCATGTTTGGAAATGAAAATTTTTACTTATTTCTTTCTATTTTTGAATTACTAAAATTTTGAAATGATTCTTACATAAATTTTGAACAAATGCTTATGATTTGAAATATAATTTTTGTATTTATGAGCTGTATTGAAATTTAGTATAAAGAGATAAAATGTATCCTATGTCCTTACCCTGCTTCTAAACTACCTCCCCACCAATTTTAAGCCAAATCGGTTCAGCCGTTCTTGAGTTATAAACGACTTTCTTTTATATACCAACTTGTACCATACTTGTAAATGCCAGAAAATAGCAAAAAAGAAAAAAAAAACAACAAACACATTCGGGAGCTGTAGCACATGAAAATTTTCATTTGCTCTGCTGCGCTACCGCTCCCAATTTTTTGCTACCGCTACGCCAGAGCATAGCGCAGAATTTAATTTTTTGCTCCCGCTCCAGCTATAGTTTTTTACCTAACAAAACTCGGAGCAGAGTAGAGCACATACTTTACATTGTTATACTAAGGCTACGCTGTGGCTCCCGACAAAGTGAGAGCGGTAGCAAGAGTAAAATGAAATGCTACGAGAGTAGCGTAGTTTTTCAAACGCTGGTTCTACCATACCATCTTCATCAAGTTGAAAGGTGAATTTAGTCCATTTCATTTCCTTCTATGTAATCATAGCACTTGGAAAAATCCTCCGTCGTGATAGTCATCAGAGCCTATTTCGATCCAGCTTTTAAATCTTCAATTGAGTCAAAACGGTGTCCTCGGAGTCGTTATGTGAATTTGCTGAATAGCCAGAAGTTACAAGAAGGAAGATCGGGTGAATGCGGTGGTTGCGGCGCGATATTAGTTGAATGATCATGAATAACCAATCAGTATGAGATGGTGCATTATCGCATTTCTTTGTTCAATAAATTTAGACATAGTAAAAATCAAAGAATTCACTTTTAGATCCACACAGAACGACGCGTATCTCAAACACTAATGAATATTTTGAATTTAGCAAAGATGTCATTAACGATACTACCATCTTACAGAAAAACTAAAATTTGCAGACTCGAAAAACATGGGAAGTATAAACTAAAAATTCACTTTTCAATTTGATCTAAGTTTTCAGTGCAGCAGCAATTAGATTGGCGGTACCATAGCCAGCATAGCCACTGTCTCTTAATTCGTTCCAACGAATGCAATATTCGCCGTTGCTAATGCACAAAGGACCATACATCTTCCGCAGAAGCTTCCTCTCGACAACTTGCAACGTCGACTCATCAGATGTTATCATCGTCCATGCTTCTGCACCATATAGCAGGGGATGATAATCGCCTTGTAGAATTTGGTCTTCGATCGTCGAGAGAAGATTTTACTTCTCAATTGCCTACTCAATCAGAAGTAGCATCTGCCGGCAACGGTTTTGCTGCGTTGGCTTTCGATTCTGACATTGTTGTTGTTGCTAACGAAAGTTCAAAGATAGATGAAGTTCTCTACAAACTTCGAAGTTATGATTGTCAACAGAGCCGTGGGGGTATTTCGTCTTACTCTCGTTCAATGGCAGACCCATTTGCTTTCCTCTCTTATCTAGTATGGAGAAACCAGAACTAACAGCGCGGGTGTTGAGACCAATGTACTTCCTCGGTTAAGTACTGCAGCTCGAATTATTATTTTTTATTTGAAATCGACGCAGAGATAGTGTGTGTAGATTCTCTTTTCACGGATCTTTTTCAAGACTTGCTGCATGGAGAATTTCCAGGTCTAAGGCCACACTGAAAAGGTCTAATCAGTTTATTGACGGTTGGCTTTAACCCTTAGGGCAATACACTCGATTGAACCCTGTAGCAGATGTGGTGTTTCACTTTTTGTGAATTGGGCAGAGCACACTTAAGTTACAATCGTTGGAAGGTTCGTTTCGTCCGATCATACTATACAAAGAAGCTGATGCATGCTCTTTATCAGTTCTTCGCCGCCGTGTTTGAATAGCTCGGCCGGCAATCCATCGACCCCCGCCGCTTTGTTGTTCTTCAGACGGGTAATTGTTATTGTTCATGGTCAGGCAATAGAACGTCTGCTCCATCGTCATCGATTTGAGAGTCGGGTTTGCCTTCTTCTGGCGTTATGCTTTCACAGCCTTTCAGTGGGCTGGAGAAGTGTTCCCTCCATAAGTTTAGTATGCTTTGGGCATAGGTTACTATATAACCATTTAACTTTTACCTAATAGAATTTTAGATAACATTGTTGCCTTCTGACCTTCTTTAGCTTTTAGAACTTTTAAGATCAATATTAATAATAATATAAATATTTGTATTAACTAAATTCTATTTGCATCAAGTGGAACGAATGGAAAAGATCGCCGCGTAACAAATACCTGTTAACCGTTAATTAACACTTGGCATATGATGAACATAATTTTTATCTCTTGGTTTGTGGAGAGATATGCTTGTTCTCTTTTTCATTAGTGGTCAATAATTAAGAATACAGTTTTCGAAGATAAGACAAGTTAACCTAAAATGAGTATCTATATAGCTCTGATACCTACATGTGCAAAATATTTACGGAAGATTTAAATGGATATTTTCAGGTAAGGAACTTTCCTACATAGGACGCACTTCCAGAAAAGTTCCAGACAAAAAATTTAACAAAAGTAAAGAGGCATTGGTAAGGAGAGTCCTAAGCACATTGTCGGTCACTGACCATTGATAAAACTACTTTTCCATTAGATCGGAAGCAAAGATCAAAACTAGGTTAGGAGAAATCCCAAAAATACAAACACGTTCTTACTACACATCACTACGCTGCGACTCAAGCAGAAAACTAAGTCCCCTTGGTGGAACAAGAAGTTTGTTTCTTGCAGACGCAAAGTACGGCAAAGCGAGGACTGTTGGAGAAAATATAAAGATCTCCTTACGGACTATAAGAAGTTGGTGCACAGGACAAAACGAAAATCCTGGACTAAATTTTTAGTGGATATGAAAAGACCAACGAAGTGGCAAGATTTAGGTAACAATTATCTAAAAGCCACGCCAGCCCGGTCTAATTCGCAAAAGTAGTGGTGAGTTGCCGGACCAGGACTCATTAACCTAGTCGGTGTGCACTTTCCAGGCTGTAAAGACGCGGTGAGTTCTAGCTACGAAGGGAGTAGTGCAGCAAACGATCCCCTAACTCATCTTTACGGAGAAGAAAATAGCCTGGGCAATCCACTCATTCGACCCATAGAAATCTTCCGGTATGGACGGAATCAATCCAGCAATATTACAGAATGCACTTTGTCAATCCGTTCCATGGCTAAATGCGATTTGTAAGCGATGCATTATATTTAGCTATGTGCCACACTAATCAATAGAGAGGCATTTAGAAAAAACGCAACGTACTCAAAATAGCTTACGCCTATAAGCTTAACTTCCTTTCTGCAGAAAACTTAAGAGAATATCTTGAATGCGCAAATCAGGGCCGCAGCGCCTCCTAGAATTTCGGAATGGCTCTTGAATATAAGAAATACGCTCTTGGAGCATTCCGGAATATTTCTGGGGCGTTCAACAACCTACCTACGGAATCTTTTCTGAACAGTATTCAGTCAATAGGTGTTGATCCTGCTATACAACGCTGGATCAAAAGCTTTTTGACTTCTGGACGGACAAGAGCAGAATTAAACGACGCTAATATGAGAACATTGAGACACCCATGCACTGTCGACGATCTGGACAAAAGAAATCGATAGAACAACCAACCTCGGTGCAGTACTACAAAAGTTTGAGTAAATCATGTGCAAAACGATAGATCGGATATACACAAAATTACTATTGGCGCTGGATAGAAGAGACTGTAGGAACATGATGGGAATACTAAATGGTTACTGTCTGCTGACGACACACGCTCACAGGATGGGGCTCACTAATCAAAAACATTGCAGAAAATGTCCAGAGCAGGACACCATGGAAAAAATGTAGCATCTCTTGTGCACCAGTCACACATTAGCAAGACGTAATCAATGCGAGTTAATGACTCACACTTACTGAGAATTCCAAGTTCATGTGAACAGTTTCAGTTCACAATCCCAAGCATGAAAATGGTTCGGCGGTTTACTCGGACCTTTCGGTCTATGACAGGACATCTAAGCGCATCACATACCTGTTATTGCGCAATCTCTGCACTTATATAAACACTGTTTAGAAATTCTTCTTCATGTGTCATAAATAAATTTTATTTCTTTAATTTATTTCCATTGTTGACTTGTATACATATTCATCCGAATATTATTTGATTGGTTTTGTAACTGAGTTTATGACATCTTAATTCAACTAAAATAATCAAGTACCGACCTAATATAATTTATAGTGGGCGAATTTTATTTAAAATTGAATTTTATGCTTTGAAACTAAAATTATAGTTGCCTTATACTTCTACTTGTTTACACATAAATTAAATTTTCATATCAGTTTCAACGTATTTGTATAAATTTTAAAATATTGCTTGAAATAACGTGCAAAAATATCTGGCAACAACGATGCTATCATTGTTGTCTATTGGCTTATTTATGACATACACTGCGTATAAGTGATTTATTGACGTACCCAATGCAGTACTGCTGGCTGCCTAACCTAGATGCCTAACCTAAATGATGAGAGAAAGTGTTGGTTTAGTTGGAGTGTACACGTCTACATAAAAGTGTCATACAGATCGATAAACTTTTTAAACACCTTAAATATAAATTACAACGCTTCTCATGCATTTTAATTTATTTTGTAAACGCTTATGTGGTTTATATTGATAACTGCTAAATTTTTCCGATTCAGCAAATCGCAAAATAAGTATTGAGTATCGGAGTATTCCAAATGTGGTACTCACCGCTTAATTAAGCGCTGCCGCACATAATTATGAAAAATAAATTAAGTCAAAACTGAAACAGGTAAGGATTGGTAAAGTGCGGGTGTAATCGAACTTTCTATATTCTCACAAGCTAAAGTGAAGTAAACTAAAAGATGTACGAGATGTTCGTAGACATTTTAATTAAAATTAGTAAGTATTGCGTTCACTGTTTACCGACAACGATATTCACGTTTTTAAAAAATAATTCTTTCATATTGGTTGTCAGCCGGAAATTCGAAAATATTTATATTAGGTATATGAGAGCTAAGGAAAGTAGTGATCGGGTTTTAACTATTTTTGGCATAAGAACATGCTTTTATCACAAAAATATTCATCCCGGTTTTCAAGTCTAGACCTTGCAGGCAGACCGGTATGCCAATTTCGATCTCTTGTGGCTGTTTTAGTATTTTTTAACGTACATGAACGTACCAGAAAATTGAAAATAATGCGAAAAATACTTAATTATTCGCCAATATTTATTTCGTCGCCTTAAAAGTAATAACCACCAGATGTAAAACAATTACGCTAACGATTGTTATAAGCACTTTTTGGGATGGGCTTCATCTTTATCCATTTAAATCAGTAAGAACATTCCAAATTACTAGTATTCTCAACGATTTGCTACATTCAAAGTATTGAGAGTGGTTTTAACTCCACTAACCCTACGAGCTAGATGAATAAAAATATATTTTCTGCTTTGTTGTTTCTGCCACTTTGTGTTGTATTTAATGAAGTGGAAAGTGGTTCATAAATTTTGACTATATAACTAGCTAGTTTCTCAAAATACACAAACAAAAACACATTGACTAAACAACACGTAACGAGAAGGCAGGATATAGTAAAAATTTCTTTTCAATGCAGGATAGTTTCAATGAAAATATGTTTAAGCTACCATGAAAGAATGCAGCCACAGTGAAAAACTGTAACAAACTTCAGTATAATAAAAAATAAATACGAAAGATGTGAAAAAGTCTCCAATGCAAGCATTTGACTCCGATCGATCAATTTCAGTGAAGCTATGTATATGCTATAGTAATCCGATGTGAACAATTTCTTCGGAAATTATATTATTACATTAACCGGTAATCCATGTCAAATTTCGTGAAGATATAAAGTCCATACAAGAACTTGATTCCAATCGTTCGGTTTGTATGGTAGCTATATGTTATAGTGGTCCGATATCGGCAGTTCCGACAAATGAGCAGCTTCTTTAAAAGAAAATGATGTTTGATCATTTCAAAACGATATCTTAAAAACTGAGGTACTAGTTCGTATATATACAGACGGACAGACAGACAGACGGAAATGGCTAAATCGACTCAGCTCAACATACTGATCATTTAAATATATACTTTATAGGGTCTCCGACGATTCCTTCTGGGTGTTACAAACTTCGTGACAAACTTAATATACCTTGTTCAGGGTATAAAAATAGTTGACAATTTCTAATTAACACAGCCCTGATTTCACTCTTTTACCGCCGAGGCAAAAAAAAAAACAAAATTTTATACATGTCTAAGAAGTTGGTTCAGGTAATCCAGTTTTATGAGTCCAGCGATCAGTATGAGTTTGATGTCTGATCCAAGATTTATAATTTTATTGGAAAGTTTTTTAATTTTAAAGTTCACATTCGTATAAACAATTTAAAGTCTGTGAATTGTTCGCTATCAAAGGATTAATAAATCTTTAGGGTTTCTCTTTGTTAGTTACAAAAAATATCCTAATAAGATGCCCTACATTTTAGTAATCATTTTATCGTATGTGGCTAGGTTTCTTTCTATTGCCTAATAACCCCTGATGTTTTGTTGCTTCACAGGTGATTGAATAAAAAATAAAAATGCAACAACATTTTTAGTGGTCGACACTTCCAACAGGGTCAAGGAAATTTTACTCATAAAAGCATATTTAATTGGGGTTTCTCAAAACTTGCCATAAAGCATCGCAAAATCATGAAATTATACATTTTTATACTTGTTTAAGAAAATTTTTATTGCATTACAAACAAAAATGAGTTTTCGGATCGTTATAGCTTTATGAGAATTTCCTTTTATGAAGACTTGCATCATACACAAATATTTTAATTTCTCTATTCCACATATTACGACTTCTGCTTGAAAATTCAGAACGCAGCCGTATTGATGTTAGCATAGAAAATTTTGCTTCATGTGGGTCAACTTTCGCACACACTTGATTACCAAATGAGCAATGCTGTCGAATAGGAATTAACTTCCATTTCGTTGATTACTAACTTTAATTATTAAATTAATTAAATTTATTTTATGTTTTAAGAATGTTAACAACCACATACAAATATACATATCCTGACGTTGCTAAACCTTACATGGGGTGCAAAGTGCTCAGCGACATTGATATGCATTTTTTATGGCAGCTGGAAATTTAGATATGCAGTGAATGAAAAGTACTGTGACGCTGCTTCATAAAGCAAAGTAAAATGAATCTAAATTGTTTCGCATCAAAAATGTTTGATTATATGTGTATACATAGTGCAAGCTCACAATAAAATTCGAAGTATAAAAAAATTTCTTAAGTTTCACTCAATCACGCATCAAGTACATGTATATAGAATATATTAAACTATTTCGTATCGAGAAAAAATTTCCAAAAATAGATTTCAATGCCAAACAAAGATCCGATATCAGAGGATCTGAGAAACCAGTAGCTTCTTGGGAGAAAAGCATGTTTGAAAAACTTCAGATTGATATCTCAAAAACTGAAGGACTACTTCGCGAATATACAAACAGATGGATATGGAGCAGCTTATTTGTTGCTCATTTTATATACTTACAGGGTCCAGCACTCGGAGTGTAACCCATTAAAAAAACCATAATTTCGGTTTTAAATATTATTGTTATATATTTTAAAGTGCAAAATGTGTGAAAATAATCAATTCAGAACCAATTCACTTTTGCTCGATATGATCACCTTTTGCCTTAACTATGGCCTTGAGATGGTCAAAAAAGGAATCGCAAGCTGCCCGAATGTGTTTTGTCGGTATTTTGGCCCACTCACGGACAATGGCCTCTTGGAATTTGTAAGGCTTGACCTTGAGCTCATCTTGCAATAAGCGTCGGATGCTGCGGTCGGATATTTTCAGTTCTTTAGCCATTTGATTGGCACTTCGTCGTGGATTTCGCTCAAGGCGCTTCTTCACTTTCCGAACCATCTCACGTGACGTTGCAGCCTTTTGATGACCTTCTCCATGGCGTTTTGCGATGCTACCAGTATCACTGTAACGATTGATGGTGCGATAAACAAAAACTTTATTCACATTAAGGTGTTTGAGCTCACGAACATTTGCTAGCTGTGATTTTTCAGCTAAATATAAAGCAATCACACTATTACGTTTGAATTCTATGGCTGATCACTTTTTTTTGCGTTCACTTTTGGCAAAACGCTTTTGTACACTTGTGAACAATTTATAAACAGCTGATTCCAGTGCGACAGCTACGCGAACGGTCTGTAGTTGACACTTCGAGTGCCGGACACTATGTAGAAGGTGAAAAAACAACATTATCGTGGATAAAAATTGACTTTCCTTCAAAGCCATTGTAAGTAGGATTTTGTTTTTTGAATCCAGACCCTAAACCAGAAGTTATAAAGTCAACGTTAGGGTCTAGGGTCCAAATATTCGGTACCTAGGGGCTTGAACAGTTGTAGTAAGATTTAGACAGTTCTTGGGTGCAAGTAGCAAAAGTATAAAATTTTCGGTTGCACCCGAACATATCCCTTCCATACTTGTTTTCAAATATGTATAATCATTCTTGTTTAAGAAACCAAAAAGAGGTGAAGATGAAACAATAATACCAGATAGTTCAATAACTTTTGTCGGTTGAAAAGACTAGACAAAGACAATTTTATGATTCAAAATACACTTTATTATTCAGTATAGTCTCTCTGAACATTAATACACTTGCTCCATCCCTAAAGTGAGAATCCGGAAAGTCTGCAAAATACGCTTCAACAGCCGTTATGACCCCTGCATTTGATGAAAAAAGTTTGTCATGCATAAATTTTTTGAGTTTTGAAAACAAGTGGAAGTCAATGGGGGCCAAATCTGGTGAATACGGTGGATGCTCCAACAATTTGATCTTTAATTCATCGATTTTAGCCAATGTCAAAATGCTTTTATGACACGGTGCATTGTGCTGATGAAAAATGTTTTTTTCTTCAGCAAACCTCCTTTTTTTACGAATTTTTTCCTCCAACTGCTCCAAAAGGTTGCAATAATATTCTGAATTAATTGTTTTACCAGTTTGCAAGTAATCCGCAAACAAAATTCTTCTCGCATTCCAAAAAACGGATGCCTTAACCTTCTTGACCTATTTACGGACACGAACTTGGCTCGAAGCCGAACAACCAGGTTCACACCACTCTCTAGCCTCTTTTCCTTAGGCTCTTGTTGTGATTCAGAATCATGGTGATAGACCCAAATCTCATCCATAGTGATGAATCGACGCACAAAATCTACTTTATCCTTTTTAAAACGCTCTAAATGTTGCTAAAAAAATCGCATTCGAATGTGTTTATGTTCCATTGTTAGCGAATGCGGCACCCATTGTGCACACAGCTTTCTAAAACCCAAAATATCACCTAAAATATGGCTCACACTGCCTAATGAGATATGTAGAAATCTAAATATATATCTATATACTAAATCTCTCTCAGTCAATCGGCGATCTTCCAAAACCATATCCTGTATTTTGGCTATGATTTCGGGTGTTGATGTGCTTTTTGGACGTCTTTCAAGGTTTGTGCGACCACGTTTAAATTCAGCAACCTATCTTTCTAATATTCTAATGAACAATCATTATACACTTTCCAAAAATAAGAATTTTATCACACTGCACAATATTAAATTTTTGCCATTTTAAAAAAATACTGCGACACGGCGACACTAAATGGCTTGTAAACAAAGAATGAATTGATAGATTGAAATGAAACTTCACATACGTCGTATGAAGAGTGTACCAACAAAAAAAGCAATTTTTATTCCGTTTCTTTAATATATTCAATGACGCCATACATTACATTAGTTTGTTCTTTATCTGAAATTTTCATAATTAGCCCAATGAACTTATGGATATTCATTAAGAGTTACACTGGTTTTTGGGTTTTGTTCAGTGTCTGATATATTTTGACACTATAAAGGGTGATCTAAATATATGTACTTTTTTCAATGGCATTTCCCGTGAGTCGTGTCAGGCTGTCATGTCATCTTGTTTAGTGTATGCATGCCATTTCAGCATAAAAAGACTTACGCCGGAAAAACTTTACAAATTGCTCAACTTTAGAGCACACGTAAAAAAACACCCTCAATGAAGAGAACAAAAAAGCCTCGGAAGAGATACCGCCCTTTTGTATAAACCATAAATTATTACTACCTTTACACCCTTTACATTTCAAGTACAGCTTAAAGTCGTTTTAGCTAATAAATAGTTGGTTCCTCATTATCACCACAAAAGTAAATCAATAAGCTTACACTTTATTTACCACTAATACAAACAAGCACGGGCTTAAATGCTGAATCGTTTATATACCTAGGCAGTTATTTCTATTTTTAGCGCAGAACTCTTTCATGTACTTTTAACATATATTTTAACTCACAATTCGCAGCCCAGTTTCTTTAAAGCCACCAAACGGAAAATTGCCAAAAAATTAGTAATTACAAAAATATAAAAAGAAAGTGATTCTTTATAGCATCTCCCCGTATTACTTGTATAGAAATATATTTGCATGTATGATTACTTGCACTTATTCCCGCATTTATTTACCCCCGTCACGTGCTAAATAGACAGGTGAGGAGGGTTTGGTCCACTGTGAACACGTAAAATAAGAAAAAAACGTTAACTGCGGCTGCACCGAAGCTAATATACCCTTCACAGGTGCATTTCATTTAGTAACTGTGTGTCTAGTTTGTATGGAAGCTATACGCTCTATCAATTTTCTTAACAATTTTTTCGGAGATTTTGTTATTACCATAAGCAGTAAACCATGTAAAATTTCGTGAAGATACCACGTCATGTGCGAAAGTTTTCTATACAAGCCCTTTTTTCCGATCGTTCGGTTTATATGGCAGCTATATGCCATAGTTTACCGATCTGAACAATTTCTTCGGAGATTACATTGTTGCCTTAGAAACTAACCTGTGCTAACTTTTGTGAAAATACGTAGTGAAATGTGAAAGTTTTCCATACAAGAACTTGATTCCGATCGTTCAGTTTGTATGGCAGCTATATGTTATAGTGGTCCGATATCGGCAGTTCCCACAAATGAGCAGGTTCTTGAAGAGAAAATGACGTTTGCTAAATTTCAAAACGATATCTTAAAAACTGAGGTACTAGTTCGTATATATATACAGACGGACGGACATGGCTAAATCGACTCAACTCGACATACTGATCATTTATATATGTATATACTTTATAGGGTCTCAGACGCTTCCTTCTCGGTGTTACAAACTTCGTGACAAACTTAATATACCCTGTTCAGGGTATAAATATTTACACAAGTCAGCAAACAGATTGCCGACTCTGCGTAAATAAATTTATTTTGTATCGTGCTTAAGGTGCGAAACGATTCGGGTGGAATTTTTGTAATAATTGCATATGGTAACAATGTGGCGGCATACATTATTTTCAGTTTTTATATAAAAAATTTTGAGTTTTGTACTAAATGTGTATTAACACATATAACACTTCAGCATATACTCGTAAGCGTTGTATCCAATTTTGCTTATTAAAATATTTTAAAATCACTTATTAAATTAAAATATAGTAAAAATTTTTTTTGGCGAGAGTCTGTATATTTTCTAGTTGCTACCACCAATTATACACGTATTTTGGCACATTTAAAATTAGTAATAATTTTTATTGGAAATCAAAATCAATTACACTGTGACTGTCAAAAGTACAAAAATTTGATTGAGCATTTAAACTTTCAGAAAATTGCGCTCAAAAAATACGAAAGGTTAGTTAAGAAATTACTAAAAACTTTGGTAATGGAAGTATATTTTAAAAATTAAATAAATTGATTAAAATATACATAATTTACCAAGAAAATGTATATGTGCACAAATATTCATAAATGAAAGGCAGTTTTTCTTTTAGTCAAAACATTTGTCATTCGTGTATAGAGCGAAAATGTTACTCATACGCACCAGCCCGCTGTCAAGAAAGAACTCTCGTTAATCGTACACAGAATATTTTAGTTGAGTTACATTGAGAAAATGTACCAGTTCTACGCGAAAATTTTATACTTTGTTCAAAATATTTTGTACTGGGTATACAACCTAAGTATGCCGTACTTTTGGATGGAGAAAACCGTAGAGACATTGGTCATCATTAATTTGTAAATTTTAAAGCATTTCTTTTATCTTATCATAAGGAAAACGTTTGAAAATATTTTCTTTTGTTTTTCTTTTGTTTTTCTTTTGCCAGAAGATGTTCCTATTCTATATTCGCACTTCAAAACATCTTTAAACGCTTAGAGAAGATGCACAAAGTATTTGAGTTAAAACATACTAACCAACAAGATATATCTAGCATTATGTTAAAAAGCCGTATTTATTACTCCTCAGCCTTTACTTATTCAGCTACATATTCTAATACTTGACTCCGAACCTGCTGTGAAATTATTTGGTTAATAAAAAGCAAACATCTGTTGCTGACAGCTCGCCACGTTATGCGATATCTCTCTGCATGCCTTTCAGAAAATGAAAATATGGACGAAATATGAAAGCTTCACAAAACTGAAAGATAGTTTTTTTTATACACAAATATATTTACTTTAATATATCCGATACACAGTTATAGTTAAATGCTCTGCAGGAAACCCCATTATTGGACTCTTAAATTATTTAAATGGTTTAACCAACATTTTGGTTAAAACCTTTCAAAAGTCCGTTTGTCAACATTAATTAAAACATAAAAATAGCTTGTGAAGGGACACTTCTGACCTCTGTTATCGCATCTGTTCGGTTTGTTCTTTCACTATTATCTACTATAACCGGCCATCCACGTTTATTAATTAAAATTATTATTTTTCATATAATAATACTATACTTTGCTCAAACATGTATTTTTTCTAATGAGAAAACAAGTTGCGTGAAAATTCTACGCTATTTTCTATCAATATTTTGCGCATTGCGCACCTAAATTTAGTATATATTTTGGTGGAATTTTACCGTGACTCATAAAAATTGTTGTTATGCAAGATTTGCAACAAAAGTTATCAAAATTACAATTCAATTCCATAATATTGTAGTAACGCATTATTGGCTTAGCAAAATACCACATATTTACTATGCATATAATGCATGAAATTTACTTGTATCCACTCTTTCTTATACTCAAAAATTTTATTCATAAACATATATGACACCTTTTTCTAAAGTATGGGAAAGCATCAAAAGCCGTAATGCGGAACTTCAATTCGCTAAATAGAACCTACTTCCAATTCTAGACTCTCCCACGGAACCACCTGATTAAATAATTAACTTTGTTGAAGTGATAAGACATTTAATCGCCTTGACAGACGACAGCGTTAACCCTGATTAACTGCGCACTTAATCAGATCCAAATTTATAGGTGACAGACAGCAGCGATGCGATTTAGCGAACAGCTGATTGGCATATTAATAACATTTTCAATTTGATAAAACAAAAATGGATAGAAGACAAGCATTGCGATTGTTAGCCGCACAGATGGTGCAAAACCACAATTTGTTAAACAAAAGAATAAAAACATTACTAGTGAACCTGCTTCAAAAGATTAAAACGATGAATGAATTGACAAAAGCGATACAGGAAACTAGTACCAAAGTGGCGTCTTCGGAAATAAGGGAAAGAAGCGCCTGGAAATTTGTAAGTTTAATATATTATATATTGAATATTAATATTTTATACGCCTCATTTATATATGTTATTAATAAAAGGGCCGCAATGGCAGTTTTTGGGAGTACGATGTCAAAAAATGGATGACATCCGATTTAAAGAAAACTTTCGTCTAAACAAAGAAGCTTTACACAAAATATGTGAAAAGGTTAAGGAAATCGGAAAGTCCAACAGCAACATGCGACTTTGCATTCCACTTCAGAAAAGAGTGGCTATTGCGTTGTATGCGTTAGGTTCTTCAGCGGAATACAGAACTGTAGCAAGTGTATTTGGCGTAGGACGCACCACAGTTGGGGAAATAGTTGTGGATTTTTGCAAAGCTGTGTGCACAAATTTATCGGATTTCATCAATTCCTATCCCCCAAGCACAGAAGAAGTAGAGCGAAATAGATTGCTGCCACATTGAGGTTCAGCCGAAAAAGGAAGATGCAATCGATTATTACAAGGGGTGGTATTCGGTTGTTCTGCTGGCAAGTTGCGACTATAGGTAAATTTAAGATATAGTACTTATTGGAAAAATTTTTTTATAAATTTTTTCACTATTTTATAGATCAAACTTTACATACATACATACTGGGTCAACTAGAAGAAATAACGATTCGTACATTTTTGAAGGTAGTTCCTTAAAAAAATCCCATGAAACCGCTGATATTTTTGCTCAGAGCATCAAAATGATTGGACAAGTTTATGTCCCCGTATTACTTATTGGCGATTCAGCCTTTCGATTGTCGCGTTACATGATGAAGCCTTTTCCATACTCACCAAATCAACCAGTGTTAGAAAAAACATTTAACTATCGTTTATCCAAATGTCGCAGAGTTATAGAGAATGCTTTCGGTCAACTAAAAGCCCGATTTAGAAAAATTGGCAGAAGTTTACCGGTAGCTCCAAAAAACGTTAACGTTATTATACATGCATGCTGTATTTTGCACAATTTTCTAAAAATTGAAAATGATGAAATTCCTTCTTCGTGGATCCAAGATGCTGCAAAAATAAGTACAGAAATTCAACCACATCACCCTACAAGAGCTGGGGAAAATGATGTAACAGCATCGGCTATTAGAAATGCAATAGCTCTGAGTTTTCGTGAGTATAGATGTATAGATTAGCAGAAAACAAATATTAGTACACATAATTACAAACATCCATTTTTTAAAGAGATCATTTTTTATTTAAATTCATTTTTTGTTACATTATATAATGTTTTAAGACTAGAAAATAACAAAACATTTCATTAAATAATGGTTTAGGACTAGAAAAAACGATAAAATTATTTTAAACTTAAAGTTTCTCTGCGATGTTCTCCATAAGGGTTAAAAATCTTTCGGACAAATTATTGTGCTGTCGAACAGTCTGAATTATTTCCTCTGAAACGTGCTTTGTTTCATCTGCAACCCTTTCTAATATGTCAGTTTGTTTTTTTAAAACCTTTAACAACTCGGCGCTAAAATAACGTTTTCTTGTTGCAGATGAAGGTGATGGTGACGGCATCGGACATGACGGTGATGGTGACGGCAACGAAGGTGGCAGCGGACATGATGGCGATGGCAACGGAGGTGATAATGGTGGGTCGGTCAGCGGCAACAATTGGGTTAATGTTGAATTCTAAAAAAAATTAACGAGGGACTACCACCAGAAGGGCCAATTTTGGTTTTATCTTCTCTGAAAGAAGAGTTATTAATGTGTTAAAAAAAGAAATGTAATTATTGAAAAAACTCACCTGTATTTCTTTGTCATGTTTTTCACTTTGCAGTGAATTTCCTCGGCGGTATATTTTTGTGCCATTTCCTGCGAAGTCTCATTGTATATATGAGCATTTCGCTTTGCGCGCCGGAGGTCCTGGCAACGTGCCTCCCATTTTTCCAGCAGCTCCAACTCATCCTTTAAAGTCCACCCTGAACGCTTTTTACTGCCAGCCATCTGAAATTAAAACAAAGATAGTAATTTTCGTTTAGAAGGCAATGCAAAATACTAAAATTACTTACTTTTTATCTTTAATCGTCGCTTTTCAAAATAACTTTGTTTTCATTGAAACGTAAAACGGCTGTCACTGTTCTTATTTTTCATTCACAATAGAATACAGCTGTCAATTATTAACAATGTTGCCAACGAAAATCTCACAAACTCCCTGAAATTTTGAGAGTTATGTTTGGATTCAGCAACGGAGTTAGCTGTGGTAACTCCTGAATTAATCCCGAAAAATGCAATTAATCTGGTTTAACGCTGCCGTCTGTCAATGCTATAAGTTCTTCACTTGTACTTAAAAGATCGGACAATTCGGACTAATGTCGTGCAGCAATCTGTAGAGGTAGCTTCTAAAGCAGCCATGTTCACTTAGTATTTGTGTTAGGTGGAAATCGAGGCCCCTATGTCGTCTTCTCATATAAGAATGGATATTCGGTATCAATCTGGAGTCTATTGTATTTTGACTGAGGTTTGCCACCGACTGTCTCTTCTCTTTTGGCTCCTAAAAATTGCTCTGATAAATTATATACCCGCTTGTATTCGTCATCGTGGATGTCAAGGGGCAGCATACTGGCTAATTCTTCAGCAGCATCGCTTGCTATGGATCAGAAAGTACTGATAACTTTCAGTGCCGCGCAATCTGCCCATTTGTCTGGCATATGCGTTAATGCCTAGCGTCTGGATCCATATTGGAGCCGCATATAATACAACCGATAGCAATCGCTTACTTTCTGGATAAGGCGTTTAGGATGCTATTCGATACACTTTTCCACTTACTGACATATGAACAATACTTCTGTCTTTTGTTCAGCCATTTCTAAACTAATTGAGAAAAACCATTGCGCGGACCGTTTACGCACTCATTGCATTTTCTAACTTAACGGCTTTGGTTTGTATCTTCTTAACACCCATCGTACATCAGGTTCCATAGAAGGGGGCCAGGAATCGAGCCTTGCGGTACTCCCCTCAAAATAGAGTGCTCTCAGTGCCTTCATCAATATCGAGTAATACATAGTCTCTTGTTTTCAAAATAACTCATAATAAGTTATTGAGTAGCGCGTATATCATACGGAGCCTTGATTAAGTTTTCCAATTTTGCTGAGTTGAAGGTACTCTTCACATCCAGGGTGATCAGCACGCAAAATTTCATTGTTCCGCCTTTCATTCGGTTGGTACTTACTGAGCATTTCACAGTGTCAACGGCATTGTTTAATGTGTGGTGTACCTTTTTTTCATAAAACCGTATTGTCTTTGTCTAACTCCAAGCGGTTACTTGCTACGTATATTTATCCTTACTTCAGCCAGATGTGTCAAGCATGCGCAAACGTCGATATGATGAAGGTTCATCCGGAGGCTGTTTTAGTTCTGGATTTACCAGGGTCAGAGAATATCCCTTCTTTTAAACACGCATTGTACATTTTTGCGAAACGTTTTGCTTTCGAAGTCATGGCTTCTTTCAAGGCTCTGTTTTGTATGCCATCCAGGTGCCTTGCTGCTTTAAATTTTTCTGGCTAAGGCTAATATTTCTTCGTCAGTAACTAGCAGTGGCTCTATGACCTTGGTTCGTGTCTTAGGGTAAAAAATTTGATGGGGTGTTAGAAAGAGAGTTTCGACGACATTTCACATAAAAGCTGCGCTTTTGGGTTGTTGTGGCTAATTTTTGAATTGTGATATACAGATTGTGTAGGCGGTAGGTTTCGCTTTTTGAGCCCAGCTATTAATTCATTCTACCAATACGCTGGCTTTTGGTCGTTGTGGTGTATTGTCTTACATCTATGCCATGTCTTATTCAAAGTGTATGACAATTTTTCAGCAATATATTATATAGTTTAGCTCGCTTTTCATGCTTTTCATGCTTTTTCATGTAATTTCTAAGATTGAAAATAAGTAATTAAAATTTTATTTAAACCCGGACCGTCGGAAAATCAAACGTCAGAAAAGCTAAACGATCATACCCAAACTTGATATCCCTTTATAGCCGACCAAAGTACCGCTTAATATTCATGCATAGTTAAACATTAAATGAACCATTTGCATAAAGTTGTATACTTGTTCCAAGCTCTAAGTGGTCTCGCTGTTATTAATATTCTTGTTGGTACAGAATGACCATTAACAAATCTGTCTTTGTGTCTTTGTGGTAAAAATACATTGAGTTTGTGATTAGTTACATTACGAGCGAGAAGTGCACGAGCAAGCTAAATAGAAAAATCAAAAAAGACAAATAAACAGCAACAAGTAAACTAGCACTGTTAGACGTTTGTGCTAATTATTATGGCGCAAGCAGTAATTATTTTAATTAATGAAAGGCAACCCAGACACAATGGGTAGCCAACACAAGCAACAGGAAACGACGGTCAACAGACGTTAGAATGGTGTTTGCCTAATAGTATCCGACAGGCAAATGGTGAGTGTTTCCTTAGATTTTTGGTTGTTTGATGTTCTCACAACAGATGATTGGAAAATTGTAGAAGAATTGCACGCTGCGGTGGGTAAAAACCCTACATTTGTGGAGAAATGAAGAAATTTTATGTAACTAAAAAAAAAATGATGTAAGTTCTTATTGCCAAAGCCGTGGTATCTAACTTTATATATTATTAGTATTTTATGCATATTTTAAAAGGTATTTTGAGTTATTTATAGTGTGATCGGCTCAGTGAGTACAAGTTTTTCCTCTTCTTTGGAACTACAACCATGTGTCAGTCGGCGCCAGTCACCTCTACGCTTCATGAGGTTACCACAATAGTGCATCCTAACATCTTCCCTACAAATGACGTGGCCTAACCATTCAGTTCGTTGAATTTTTTAGCGCTTAACAGTTTCCATGTTGCATAGAGGCCATACAGTTCGTGGCTCTACCTTCTTCAATATTCTCTCGAATGCTTTGTCAACTTGATTCATCATCGTCCATGGTTTTGTGCCGTATGATAGGACGAGAATGATGACAAACTTATAAATCATCAAGAGAGAAACCTGCTTTTCAATTGCCTGCGGATTTTAAAATAGCACTTGTTGGCAAGAGTTATTCTATGAATGATTTCTATGAAATTTATAGTTATCAACAATAATGTACATATTTTCCAAGACGCGAGCAATTTTTATGTATAGTCTACAGATACTTTGTCTTCCTCTCGCTCCCCAAAAAGCCAACCGTTTTCAAATATTATTCGAGGATTATAAGGGTTGTGTTGATGATGTCAAAGATATTAATATCATCTGCTTACCCTAGTTGCATTTTAACTTGAGTGTCAACGCATTTTGGTACATTATTTATGTCTAAGATTATGCTTACAATACATAACAGGTTAATTTATGGATATTATTAGAAAGTTACACTCTAGTTCAAGTTAATAATTTTTTCTAAGAAAATTGTTTTGTGGTTCTGAATGATGCATTGTATTAACCCTTTTATTGGACGTTCTAATACAGAGTTATCACAACTTACTGGACTTTTGGAAGAAATGTTGAAAACGGTAATAACTCAACTGCATTGCGAATTGCAAGTCACAATTCCGCTTAGGTGACAGCATAAGCTCATCAGATAATCGTCCAAACGTGAACCAATGCTTTATATGTGAACAGGGCCATATATGTAAAACTCAATGTTAAAGCCAGACGATTAAAAGTCGCGAATAATTACCCATATATGCGTGTATGTACGATGTACTCTTGCAAAGCACCGAGATTTTAATTGTTGATAAAAAAGACAAGGCCAGCAAATTAAATATTACATAATTTAAAAAAAAAAAATTATTATATTTGAAACGATCAATAAGCATAATATGTGGTAATCGTCACTTATGCTCAAATATATAAGTACAATATGCCTGTTTCGGTAAACGTATGTGCAACAGGGCGTATGAGTAACGCCCTAGCTCAGCAGGACTCGCGTGATGTTCACTAATGAAGTAGTGTTAATGAGATACTTACTCTTAACGTATCGTATTCTTAACGTATCTTATTGGGCCGCACATTAAATAGAAAACGCGTTTGTTAGGATTTTTCAATAGTTTATTCATTAACAATGTTTGTTTGTGTGTGTGATTGTTAAATTAAAAATAAATACATATTTCATGTTATTCTAAGAATTGATTTTTAAGAAAAGGAATATATTATGTTAACCTCGTGGTGTACGTGTTACCGCGTTGGTCGACGTTTGCTGACTACTCTTCTTCTCGTTGATGTTTCTTACATTCATTTACAGTAGTAAATGTCGATTTCTTGATTACAATAAACGCATTTCTTGGAATTAAATAGGTGAAAATAGCAACAACAAAAAAATTAATGGAATTTGGATAAATCCAATTCACACAGGCGTAATTTTGCAAAACACATAGTGGAATTACATATTAACGACTTAACTTGATTGAATTTTGTTGAGAGCATTCTATTTGATGATGATTTATTTGTCGGCAATGTAGTAGAATCGCAAGCCACTCAGTAGCTACAATACCGCATTGAATGTTTTGTGTGCATACGTTTGTACTTTTGTGCATAATAATAATAAGCTAAATAGCGAATAATTGAAAAAGAAAATCAAAATACACTTAAAAGTATAAACTTGACTAATACGATAAGTATAATCTTCCCATTTCTTCTCTCTTGTGCTGCCTTCTTCTTCTCATGCTGCCCATAATTGCCAAAATAGTTGTATCAACGGTTTTCGCTTTGTAATGACAATAAATTTAGCTTCTCAAACCAACTGATTTCAGTTTATATACTTTTCATAAACTTTGGAAGCCCTGTTCAATATGTACGAAGTGATTTTTATCTTGTAAACAGCAATGAGTTAACTATTAAGAAAACTGCTTCGTTATTCAGTTGAGTTATAGGATAATATAATAAAATTATTTAATCTATGTGTATAAAAATTAATGCCAATCAAGATCAACTTCTTCCAATTGCGGACATAAAAAGTTGGTTATCATCGATCTGTACTGCTCTCCATTAACAGTAACGGTGTAACCAGCGGATCGATGATTCTCCCAGACCAAAAACCGAAACGAAACTATCTTTGTTATGGTTATTCGTGAAAAATTTGTCAATTATCTCCTCCCCATAATCGGCAGTTTTGTTTATTTACAGCACCACTCATATTTTCTTAATTACATAAACATAACTGAATACAATACAAAACAAGAAAAAACATTAACTTCGGCTGCATCGAAGCTAATATACCCTTCACAGGTCCCTTTCTTTTAGTAACTGTTTGTCCTGTTTGTATGGAAGCTATATGCTATAGTAATCCGATCTGAACAATTTTTTCGGAGATTATGTTATTACAGTAGTATGAGCAGTAATCCATGTAAAATTTTATACAAGCCCTTGATTCCGATCGTTCGGTTTGTATGGCAGCTATATGCTATAGATAACCGATCTGAACAATTTCTTCGGAGATTACATTGTATCTCAGAAAATAATCTGTACCAAATTTCGTGAATGTATCTTGTCAAATTCAAAAGTTTTCCATACAAGAACTTGATTCCGATCGTTCAGTTTGTATGGCAGCTATATGTTGTAGTGGTCCGATATCGGCAGTTCCGACAAATGAGCATCTTCTTGAAGAGAAAATGACGTTTGCAAATTTTCAAAACGATATCTTAAAAACTGAAGGACTAGTTCGTATATATTCAGACAGACAGACGGACGGACAGACGGGCAGACATACGGACATGGCTAAATCGACTCAGCTCAACATACTGATCATTTATATATATACTTTATAGGGTCTCCGACGCTTTCTTCTGGGTGTTACAAACTTCGTGACAAACTTAATATATGTACATACCCTGTTCAGGGTATAAAAAATCTGACAGATCATAACATATTACAAATGGCCGCAACGACACTTAGAAATCATATCATGCCCATTGGAAAACCCGGTACAATATAATACAATTTACTATAGTATTGGTTGGTTGTGCCATTCAACGCCTAGCGCACAATATTTGGTTCTCATCGTCAATCATAAAGTATTCACATGGTACACCCTGTCATATGAGCAACAAATAATTTATAAATTACTAGTATGAATGCTCAGTACATTTTATGTATAAATATAATTCCGTATAACTTTTAAAGGATTGTTTTTATAAAAGAAACATTAAGACCTCCCTTTTAAAACGTTGTAGGTTTATTGTTAGGTAGGTTAGCAGTGTGATCTAGGCACGGTTTATAATGAAAATAAAGTGCTTGCTTACATTTAATTCTTACTTTTAAGGTACAAGCTATAAGCTTTAGGTGACATCTGCAAAACGAACCAATCAACTAAGAAAAAAGTGATGTTCCTAAGAATCATAACGCACAACCGAGGTGCTCATGAGGTATTTGAGTAACTATTGAATATACTAGCAATAGGTTTGATGCAATGCAACATAAATAATATCTTAGTAAACCTCTCTTTAAGCAAATATATATGTATATTGTCAAATGGATTCATACATATAGGAAAGAAGCTTACTAATATCATTTATATACTCGATTGTTACCTTGTTTGCTGTTACTAGGAAGGGTTTGCACTATAAATGGAGCATTATACACTAGCGAGAGAAAAAAACAAAAAAAAACTTGACATCACGGATGTGAAAATGATTAGAGAAAATAAGCATGTCATCATGAAAACAATTTGCATTTACTTCAAAGCCAATATAAGCAAAAAGCAATTTTATTCGATTGTTTTTAATTATTAAAATGAAAAACAAATCTCAATTGTTAGAGAAAGTTAGAAAAAAATTGAAAAATGCTATTGCTCAACGACACACGTTTTTGAAGTTCCAAATGGTGGATAAATCCTAAATATCTACTACACCGAAAAACTTGCAAACTTTTCCCAACCACTCTTGAATATCTTATAACGGAAATTATAAGAAATTGCTTCAGCTTATTTATAGAATATGGTCGGATGAAAGCATGAGCAACGATTGGAATTTAAGAATGCCCTGTCCAATCCACTAAAAGAGAGACTACACAATATGCGCAAACTACCGTGGGATAATCGCAGATGTGGTTCTATCGGTATTGTATGAAAAGTTAAAGCCTACCGTCAACAAACTGATTGGACCTTATGAGTTTTACTTCTGGCCCGGAAAATCAACAACCGATCAGATATTCACCATGTCTTGAAAAAGACTCATGAATAGGATTTGTATTTTGCGAAGACGAGCTGCCTTTATGTCAAATGATGGTGTAAAATGACGTTGAACAATACCAAAAGCTCCGTCATGATCGAAAATAACCTCTCCGAGCTGTTCGATGCTAATCGAGGTTTCAGACAAGGCGACTCCCTATCTTGTGACTTTTTCAAACTTCACCTGGAGAAAATAATTCGAGTAAGTCCTCTCTCCACAAACAAACATTAATTCTACGAGTTACTCATCATACCCGTTTTGCTATATAGTGCAGAGGCATGAACGATGACAACATCTGATGAATCGGCGTTACGAGTTTTCGAGAGGTGCTGCGGTAGATTTGTGGCTCTTTGCACATTGGCAACGACGAATACCACAGTCGATGAAACTATGAACTATACTAGATATGTGACTCCATTGACATTGCTCAGATAATTAAGAGACAGCGGCTACGCTGATAAGGTCATGTCATCCGAATGGATAAACAAGTAAGGAAGGGCTAAGTTCGGGTGTCACCGAACATTTTATACTCTCGCATGATAAAGTGATAATAATTTACATATTTTTTTATTTTGCTGTAAAATTAATTAGATTAGATCAATTTGTGTACTTTGAGCATTGAATTGTATTTTCATTTCCTAATGTATATATTATACAGAGAAGGCATCAGATGGAATTCAAAATAGCGTTATATTGAAGAAGGCGTGGTTGTGAACCGATTTCTCCCATATTTCGTACATGTCATCAGGTTGTTAAGAAAATATTATGTACCAAATTTCATTGAAATCGGTTGAGTAGTTCCTGAGATATGGTTTTTGGTTCATAAGTGGGCGGCGCCACGCCCGTTTTCAATTTTTAAAAAAAGCCTGGGTGCAGCTTCCTGCTGCTATTTCTTCCGTAAAACTTGGTGTTTCTGACGTTTTTTGTTAGTCGGTTAACGCACTTTTAGTGATTTTCAACATAACCTTTGTATGGGAGGTGGGCGTGGTTATTATCCGATTTATTCCATTTTTGAACTGTATATGGAAATGCCTGAAGGAAACGACTTTGTAGAGTTTGGTTGACATAGCTATAGTAGTTTCTGAGATATGTATAAAAAACTTAGTAGGGGGCGGGGCCACGCCCACTTTTCCAAAAAAATTACTTCCAAATATGCTTCTCCCTAATGCGATCCTTTGTGCCAAATTTCACTTTAATATCTTTATTTATGGCTTAGTTATGACACTTTATAGGTTTTCGGTTTCCGCCATTTTGTGGGCGTGGCAGTTTGCCGATTTTGCCCATCTTCGAACTTGACCTTCTTATGGAGCCAAGAAATACGTGTACCAAGTTTCATCATGATATCTCAATTTTTACTCAAGTTACAGCTTGCACGGACGGACATACAGACATCCGGATTTCAACTCTACTGGTCACCCTCATCACTTTGGTATATATAATCCTATATCTGACTCTTTTAGTTTTAGGACTTACAAACAAGCGTTATGTGAACCAAACTATAATACTCTCTTAGCAACTTTGTTGCGAGAGTATAAAAATTCAAAATACGGTGAGACAACTCAATCAGACTATTCATTTCATATTTTGCTTCACGATTTGCTCTTTCTCTATACGCGTATCTAGCCGCGTCTACAAGCATGCATGATACACATAATTCAATAATTTATGGCTGACCGGTTGGGCATAAACAAAGTTTCAAAAGCTTAAAAATTCGATAAAAGTCGTAAAATGAGGCTGAAAAGTTGGAATAAAAATTATGTTTTCAGTCAAACTTTGTTTTGAAAGACACTTGTACAAAAGCTATATGGTACACGTTAATGTGATAAGATTTTTCAACAATACGAAATTCAAATAACGGGTGAACCATGCCGGGGTACTTTTTCATAGCCCTTATAGCCCTTCATAGCGTCAGTCGATGGGCCACCAAGATCGTGTGATATCACACAGTTAGACTTTTTCCTGTGGGGATGTGTACAATCCCGCTTCGATTCAGACCTGAGACCCCGGTGGGACTTTAAATTTCCAAGGGGAATAGTCACCGTCGCTGAGCTTTAAGCGACCGGGGGGGTCGGCAGGTCGCGGATAGCCGGACGGCCTGTAGTAGCAGGTTAGTTGCGAAATAAATTTAAGCGAATAAGCAATCCCCGACGAAAAGCGGCGGGAGTGGAGGTTGCGGTATAAAAGCCAGCAAGACCGTTGAAACTCCTGTGACAGTGGGCGAATCGACACCGCCCCTTTCAAATATGTGTCTCCCGCAACATGCAAGGGCATGTTGTGTAATAAAAATCCAGGCGCGACGGATCCATAATGGGCGGCTTCCTGGTCAGCGTCTGTTCACCATGTTAGGTGCGGCTGATTAAATCTACCTGACCGGTACACGACGCAGCATACTGGGAGTCCCTTGAACTCTTCGCCAGCGACTTCTCCGCTGACGAAATGGAGGGGGTGAAGTGAGCTTGACACTGCCGAGGTATCAGCTGCGGCGTGTGTCAGTAAACAGCCACTTCGGTCCTTGGTCAGGAAGTGTGCATTGGGCATAGGAGTAGTAGCCTATGTTGCCCCGGGTGAGCGCCGGTCCGTACGTGTTTTCCGGGACCGACAAAGCGAAGGACTGGCCTCAGGGAACTGGGGTAGGGGCATTGTCCCCGAGGGTATACCCGTTCCAGTCTATTTCGGCCCACCCCCCTACACACAATGCGCTGTATAAAAGAAGTAAATGGAAAACAATTCGAGAAACAATACAAACAACATATACAATGAAGGCGGAATTATAATGAGTAGCCGTGCTGAAAATTCGAGATCAGAGGCGGATCTGACTGTGAGGACCCCAAATACGGAAGTAGATCCATTCAAACGTGTATCGAGGATAGCCCGATCGCCAAATCAGACGCCCATAATCAGTAAACCGGTGCGAGCGAGGTCCTCACCACCGGTGCTAGAAGATAGTACACCTCAAGCCAAAGTAGCACAACATCCCGGGAACTACTTCTCTGAACTAGGCAGTGCCATTAAAAGACTGACTGAAGCAATGCATCCGCCGCAGCGGTCTATAAATAACAACATGAGAGACATCCTTAGTTCTATAGCAAAGCTATATTCAAAAGCCCTGGAGGAGCACACAAAAATAATAGAAGCAAGACGGAAGGTACAGCTCAGAACCGCAAACACGGAAACAACACCAAAGAGGCCGCGCGAGGAAAATCAGCCCAAACGGAAAACACCGCCTAAAAGGAATAAAATGGCGCACGAAGAGGCACCGAAAAACCAGCAAGCGGAGCGAAGCAAAGAGACATCAGGAAATAGCCCTGATAAATCCAAAAAAGAGGGAAAAAAAGATGACGGCTGGGTAAGCGTCAAGCGCAAGCCACAAAGCCACAAAAAAAATTGTCCGAAAGCCACCCCTACGGCCCGATGCTATAGTCATAGCGCGCTCTAGAGATATGTCCTAAAGAGACATCCTTATGAAGGTAAGAAAAGAAGAAAATCTGCAGAAACTCGGCGAAAATGTATCGCGTATTCGGAAGACAGCCAAAGGTTAAATATTGCTGGAACTTAAAGAAACCCAAATGGCAAGTACGAGCGAACTAAGGGGCGAAATAAGCAAACTGCTGGGAGACCAGGCACAAATCAAAGCGCTTACCCACGAAGTCATAGTAGAGATTCGGGACCTGGACGAAATCACAACCAAGGAGGACATTTCGGAAGCTATACGGAAGCAGGTGAAAAAACTAAATAACTTTGATGTGAGTGCGATAAAAAACCTCAGGGCGGCATATGCGGGTACGCAGGTAGCGGTAGTAAGCTTCCCTGCGCTGGAAACAAGGATTCTGCTAGATGAGCGAAAAATTAGGATAGGCTGGGTTAAGTTAGTTAGTTAGTTAGGTTAAGAGAGAAACCCAATTTAAAAAGGTGTTTCAGGTGCTTGGAATATGGGTATCTGGCAGCAGCATGTAAAAATTCGGACGACAGGAGCGAGTGCTGTCTAAGATGTGGCGAAAAAGGGCACCTCGCACAGACGTGCGACAAGGCTCCCTCTTGTGGTACTTGCAAGAGCAAGGGAAGGGAAAACTCAAACCACCAAATAGGTAGTAAAAGATGCCCTCTATATCAGGAAGCATATAAAAAATTCAACAAATGAAAGTTATCCAGCTAAACCTGAATCATTGTGAAGCGGCGCAAGATTTGCTTAAGCAAACCGTCTTTGAGGAGAAGGTGGACGTGGCAATACTGTGCGAGCAGTACAAAAACATAGACAACGCCACATGGGCTTCAGACACCACTCGCAAAGCCGCCATATGGGCATGTGGAGGTAAAGCTTTCCAGGAAAAACCACTACTAGGAAAGCCCTACTTCACACGGGCCAGGATCTGTGGAATCAACTTTTATAGCTGCTATATACCACCGAGTGTCCCGCAAGGCGCGTTTGAGAGGATTTTGGATGATCTGGTACAGGAAATCCTAACAACTACGAATAACGTGGTAGCAGGTGATTTTAACGCATGGGCTGTGGACTGGGGAAGTGTCAGGACGAATAAACGAGGAGACGCTCTTCTCAAGGCATTCTCATCGCTCGAAGTGGTGCTATTAAATACTGGAAATAGGAACACTTTCGAAAAAAATGGCCGTGGATCCGTGATTGACATCACGTTTGTTAGTAGCCCGTTGGTACGATCAACATGCTGGGAAGTGTCGGACCTCTATACACATAGTGACCACCTAGCTATCATAATGGAGATCGGAAAATCCAGGAGTGGAATATACACGCACGCAAAGATGGTACAGACAAAAGGATGGAAAGCAGAAACGTTCGACGAAAATCTCTTTCGGCTTATGCTAGATGACAACATCGCAAATGTAGAAGATACAGAACGACAGGCGGAGATATTGGTGAGGCATGTCAGCAAAGCATGTGACGCTGCAATGTGCAGGAAAAAACAAGGCGCTAACGCTTACAGACAGCCTGCATACTGGTGGAATAGTGCAATCGACAGCCTGAGAATTAATTGCAACAAAGCCAGGCGTTCTTGCCAGAGAAGACGAAGTGGGCCAGAATACGAAAACCTGCGCGAAAATTTTAAAAGGAAACGCCGTGAGCTCAAGAAAGCAATCAAAAGAAGCAAACTCTCCTGTTTCAAAGAGCTCTGCGAAAATTCCATGAATCCATGGGGCGATGCGTACAAAATAGTGATGTCAAAACTCAAAGGAAACAAAGGGAGAACACCAAACTGTCCCACCCTACTGAAAAACATCGTGGAAACGCTTTTCCCTACGCTGAGGAACGAAGGGCCTGTATTAGCAAATATATCTACGGTAATAGACGCACCATCGGCCACCGACGATGAAGTGATTGAAGCAGCCAAAAGGTTTGGAAATACCAAAACACCGGGTCTAGATGGAATCCCCAACAAGGCCCTTAAAACGGCTATAGCACACAAAGCGGTTCCCTTTTCACAGCTCTTTACCCGCTGTTTGCAAGAAGGTGTCTTTCCAAAAATTTGGAAGAAACAGCGCTTAGTACTTTTGCAGAAATCAAACAAACCGGCTGGAGAACCAAGTTCGTACCGCCCTCTCTGCATGCTAGACACGCTTGGAAAAATTTTGGAGAGAATAATATGCGTACGTCTGGAGAAGCATCTGGAGCAAGAATATCCAGGACTCGCCGAAAACCAATTTGGTTTTCGTAAGCACAAGTCAACTATCGATGCGATCACAAAAGTGACAAATGTGGCAAGCAAGGCCATCGAAGGAACGAGGTGGATGTATGGTACGAAAGAATACTGTGCAGTCGTAACGTTTGACGTTAAAAATGCGTTCAATTCTGCGTATTGGCCATACAGTGGCCACGCAGTGGCAAATCCCCAAAACATACGGCAGAGCACTCCTTGTTTGCTCACAACGTGGCAACGTGGGAACAGACTACCAACTCATCACATATACATAAGTATTGCCGAAAAACCCTTGGCGGGGGAAAAAGTGAGTCCTTTCCAATTTAATTTTTAATAAAAGTATTTATGCGCATATGTATGTTTAAAATACAGTTTGAGCTGTAATACGACATACAGTTAATTAGAAATAGCCAACTGTTCTATACAAAAACCGGTTAGACAGTTCGGTATATACATATGTATGAAAAAAAAAAAAAATTTTTTCAAAGTCAAGTATTATTACTTGCATGTTTTGGTGATACCCCTTGGATTAAAAAAGCAACATGCAGGATCGCCTATAATAAATAAGCAAAGGCGAGCAAAAAAAAAGAATATGCAAATACATACATATGCACACATATAAGTAAAGGTACTCAACTGTATAAAAGATGCATACATACATACATACATACATATGGGCATATACTTATACATATATACAAAAAAATTTTTGGGCAATCAAACTTTCCGCGCCAAATTTTATACTCCGTAATTAATATACATATATTCATAGACATATGGTACATACATAAGTCAACTGTTTTAAGGAAAATTTTTGAAAACCTGTTGTTAAACTATCTGCCTTCAAGCTTACTTCGTGTCTCCAAACACAAAAATTTTTCAAAGTCAGGTATTCTTACTTGCAAGTTCTGGTGATACCCCTTGTGCTAAGAAAGCAACAAGCTGGATCGCTTTAACATATAAGCAAAGGCAGAAGAAAAAAACAACAACAACAACATAACTGTGGATATTTATGTATATACATCTATGTACATATGTATATCGCGATCCAACTATTTCTCATTTATCTCTTACGCTTTCTCTCTGTCTTAATATATACCAACGTACCAATATAAAGGTTACAAATACAAACATATCTACATACAAGTAATAATATATAAAATATATTTATTACTCCGGTCAGCGAACTTTAAACAAACAAAAAAAAAAAACGGAACAAAACGGAATCGAAATACATGTACATGGAGGATATCCATATCAACATTGAAACATTGAAAAATTCAAATTAAACATCACATATTTAATATTGACATATTTACGAATATATAAAAAATTGTTTACTTATTTTCCGCGCATTTCGTTATATTGCATATGCATACGTATTACATACATATGTACATATGTGACAATTGTGCGAACCTATAAGGGAAACAAAAGACAAACATTAAGCATAACTATATGCATATAAATATATACATCCATACGTATACTTTTGCGTTATTATTATTTGCCTTCTCTTTACGTTCTTATCTCAAAAGATACACGTACTAAGGAATAATATACAAATTAATTGCAAGTATTTCACAGATACGTTTAAATAATACACGGTAAAAAAAAATATATAATAATAATAATAATAATTATATACAAACATTTTATGATTTTGACAATTTATGCGGTGAACACGTGTTCGCAAATTTATATTATATCATTCAATTAATTAATAATAAAAGTTTCAAATCTATTTTTTTTTCATTTATATTTACACATTTGCTCATTTTACCAATTTTTTAATTGTATTTCAAAGCAAAATATTTTCAAGCTCAAAGCTTACAATTTAATTCAATAAATGCAATCGGAACAAGTAAGGAAGGGCTAAGTTCGGGTGTCACCGAACATTTTATACTCTCGCATGATAAAGTGATAATAATTTACATATTTTTTTTATTTTGCTGTAAAATTAATTAGATTAGATCAATTTATGTACTTTGAGTATTGAATTGTGTTTTCATTTCCTAATGTACATATGTATATATTATACAGAGAAGGCATCAGATGGAATTCAAAATAGCGTTATACTGGAAGAAGGCGTGATGTGAATCGATTTCACCCATATTTCGTACATGTCATCAGGGTGTTAAGAAAATATTATATACCGAATTTCATTGAAATCGGTGTAGTAGTTCCTGAGATATCGTTTTTGGTCCATAAGTGGGCGACGCCACGCCCATTTTCAATTTTTAAAAAAAGCCTGGGCGCAGCTTCCTTCTGCCATTTCTTCCGTAAAATTTAGTGTTTCTGACGTTTTTTGTTAGTCGGTTAACGCACTTTTAGTGATTTTCAACATAACCTTTATATGGGAGGTGGGCGTGGTTATTATCCGATTTCTTCCATTTTTGAACTGTACATGGAAATGCCTGAAGGAAACGACTCTATAGAGTTTGGTTGACATAGCTATAGTAGTTTCCGAGATATGTACATATGTATATGTTCCGCCATTTTGTGGGCGTGGCAGTAGGCCGATTTTGCCCATCTTCGAACTTAACCATCTTATGGAGCCAATTAATACGTATACCAAGTTTCATCATGATATCTCAATTTTTACTCAAGTTACAGCTTGCACGGACGGACGGACGGACGGACATACAGACGGACGGACAGACAAAAAGTAGACAGTATAAAAATCAAAAGAGGTTAAACCAAAAACACCTCAATTATTAGAAATTCCGAAAATGGCTGATGATGATAAATCACCTACCACACCTGCAGAAGCTACACGCTCAAAGCAGGGTGTGAAACAAAAAAGAACCAAAGATAATTCTGTGTCAAGGTTCATAACTGAAAGTGACAGTTTTGTTAGATGCAGTAAATCTTGCTTCCCCGATTAATGATAACACAGAATCGGTTCTAAATTTAAAAATTCAAAGCATAGATAGCATATGGGCACGCCTTCTGGCAGCATACGATACAGTACTAGATACTGACGATGCTGAACTCCCAGAAAACGTAAAAGCTTCGGCGTCAGCTAAATATGAAAACTGCCTCGAACAATATGAAATTACGAAGGCAATGATATTGGACCAAATAAATTTATTAACGCCATGTAGAGCCACTACTCCTCCCCCGACAGTAGTTACGACTCAAAAAAATGAAATAGATACAGGTATATTCTGGAAAGTGCCAGCGTGTGATACTGAAGTTTTTCACGGAGGTTATGAGCAGTGGCCGTCCTTCCGGGACATGTTCACTGCCGTATACATTAACCATCCCAAACTTTCACGAGTCAAAAGCTGTACCATCTCAGATACAAAACAAAAGGGAAGGCTGGCAGTATCGTCAAGCGCTTCGCTTTAAGTGACGAGAACTTTAATCTGGCTTGGGAAGCACTGGTCGAAAGATACGAAAATGAAAGAGTATTGGTAGACAACCAAATAACAATTTTAATGAATTTACCAAAAATTCAAGAAGAAACCAGCCAAGAGTTTCAAAAACTATACTCGACAGTGACTAATTGTTTATCTGTGTTAGAAACACAAAAGATTTCCACAGAATCGTGGGACCCTATCCTAGTAAATATTTGTGCAGCAACATTGCCTGATGCTGCTCTGCTACGATGGGAGCAATCACTAGTGGCACGTAAGAAATCGCCAAAATGGCATCAAATGAAAGACTTCTTAACAACTCAGTACGAAATAGCTGAGCGAGTTGACAAAAAAATAGTGAAGCCAAAATATAATCAAAATGAGTCGAATAAAAACTTTTTTAAACCCCAAGCCAGCAATAATACACAATATAATAGGCACGCTAATAGAAGCCAAACATTTCTGACAAATCATTGGCAATCATTATGTAAAATATGTAAAGGAGGTCACAATATAAGATCTTGCGAGAAGTTTAAAAAAATGTCTGTTTCAGATAGGAACAATCTTCTCCGACAACATAAACTGTCTGTCCAATTCTCACGGGACAGAAGACTGTGAAAGCAAATTTAATTATGTGTACTGTCAACGAAGACATCACTCATTGCTTCATATTACAAATTTTCAAAATATGAAGCAAAATCAATTTCATAAAACCACCGGGTTAGTCACTACAACCAAAAGTGATAATCCCGAAAAAAGGGAAGAACAACCATGCTGCTCTAAAGCAGCAAAAATTCAAGCTCTTCATTCAGAGAATGAAGCAAAATTCTTTTACCTACTGCGGTCATCGCTATTGAACATAGAGGAGAATTATTCAAATTAACCCATTAAGGACAGAATGCTTAAAATTTACGTAAAATATTGAAATTTATAGGACATACTAATGTTGAGCTGCTAAATTAAAATCCGGAAAAAAATCTAAATGTTCACAGGGGGCGCGCCAGGAGCCTGTGACGTATACGTCACGTTGGTCCTCATACTTTTTATACTCTCGCAACAAAGTTGCTAAGGAGAGTATTATAGTTTTGTTCACATAACGGTTGTGTGTAAGTCCTAAAACTAAAAGAGACCGATATAGGGTTATATATACCAAAGTGATCAGGGTGACCAGTAGAGTTGAAATCCGGATGTCTGTATGTCCGTCTGTCCGTCCGTCCGTGCAAGCTGTAACTTGAATAAAAATTGAGATATCATGATGAAACTTGGTAACTAGGAATTTGGCACAAAGGATCGCATTAGGGGCATATTTGGACGTATTTTTTTGGAAAAGTGGGCGTGGCCCCTCCCCCTACTAAGTTTTTTGTACATATCTCGGAAACTACTATAGCTATGTCAACCAAACTCTATAGAGTCGTTTCCTTTAGGCATTTCCAATTGCAATTCAAAAATGGAAGAAATCGGATAATAACCACGCCCACCTCCCATATAAAGGTTATGTTGAAAATCACTAAAAGTGCGTTAACCGACTAACAAAAAACGTCAGAAACACTAAATTTTACGGAAGAAATGGCAGAAGGAAGCTGCGCCCAGGCTTTTTTTAAAAATTGAAAATGGGCGTGGCGTCGCCCACTTATTGTCCAAAAATGATATCTCAGGAACTACTAGACCGATTTCAATGAAATTCGGTATATAATATTTTCTTAACACCCTGATGACATGTACGAAATATGGGTGAAAGCGGTTTACAACCACGCCTTCTTCCAATATAACACTATTTTGAATTCCATCTGATGCCTTCTCTGTATAATAAATACATACATTAGGAACCAATGATGATAGCGGAATGAAACTTTACACCAATACGGTATTTGAAAAATATGTAAATGACGGATAATGAAATCTCGATTATCACTTTATCATGCGAGAGTATAAAATGTTCGGTTACACCCGAACTTAGCCCTTCCTTACTTGTTTATTTTGTATTTTACATTTCACTTGAATAAAAAAAGAACATTTATATTTCGAGATAAAGTGAGGAAGAGTAAAAAAAGATTAGTTAATATTTATAAAATGATAGCGCTTGAAGCATTTAGTACACAGGCCCACATTGCATTTTCCACACATCGTTATGCACACTGTATTGCAATTATGACCTCGGCAACGTCGACGTTTATTACAAGGAGCTACCTCCACGAAGTGATCGATGCCATCGTATCTTTCGTTCGCACATTCAGCTTCACTTTTCGGTCTTCGAAAACCTCCAGGTGGCTTTCTAACGCCAAGACTACCACAATAGTGTTTGGAAATTGCTCGACGAAAATCAATTTGGGTCATGCCTGAACCGCTTTTCCGATGCAGAATCCAAGCATTTTGAATTGAAACGTCTATAAGCCACGTAAATATAGACCACCACCATTTTTTGCCCCTAGCGGCAATTCTGTAAGCATTTACGTTCTTATCCATTCGATCTGTACCTCCCATTGAAGCATTGTAGATGGCTACCGCATATGGCCGGGGGACGTCGATTTTTCTGCGTTGTTCTCGTGAATATCGACAGACCTTGTACACAGGATTTTTTCCGTAAATCGTTCAAGCTACAGTAGCAACAGAGTTGTCAGTCCATTTGGTTATGTATATTTCTGCACCTTCCAGTTTTTGCTCACTATGTGTCCATGTTGTTTCTTTTTTAGAGCCTTTTTATCAGGCAAAGGGCAAGGAATTATAATTTCTCGCATCGTTCCAGTGCCATCGTAGCCCCGCTCTACACAAACTGAAGTAAATAAATTGTCAAAATATATGCAATAAGGTAATTGCCTTTTTTCGTCATTTAGATCATCAAGCATGGAAAATAATGGCGCTTGGTTCTTTCCGTACATTTTTGGACGATGTTCTGCTATATGTGGATTAATGCCTTGGTACATCACAAAATTTACAAGGTATCCTTGGGGCGTATTGAGACACCACATCTTGTATCCAAAACGCAACGGTTTTCCCCTAATAAACTGCTTACAACCGTGTCGACCGTAATACTCTATCATAGACTCATCGTAAGATAGATCTTGTTGAGGATGAACATTTTTGAGGCATTGCTTTTTCACTGCATCAGTAATTGGACGGATTTTCCAAATTTTGTCCCCCCGATCTTCCAAGCGGTTATCTTTGAAGTGCATATAACGAAAAATGATTTCGAACCTATTCCGTCGCATGCTTTCGCTAACCATAGACCACAGCATATCTGAATCTTCGCACCAGTAGTCTCTTTTTTTTGGTCGAGATATATACCCAGTGACAATCATAATACCAAAAAACACCTTCATCTCATTTATGGTAATGTTGGGATTTGGACCTTCTACTTGAACCGAGTAAGCACTGGATTCATCACATAAAATCTGTAGGACTCAATAAACTTTTCAAATTGCTGATGTGGGAAAAGCCCGCTACAATCTGTGTAACTTGGCTCAGGGAAAAAAGGTTTTGATTTACCAGCGATGCTTTCAACCCAAGTTAACTGTGGTGCCGCACTTTTTGTATTTTCGCTCGAGGACCGTCTCGTTTCGAAGTATTGTGTCTCTTTCTGTTTCTACTACGCACTGAAATTTTATCAGGAGTTTTGTTAGACGTACGCATAGTTGATTCTTACTCCAGAATTTCTAGTGGTCGTTGAATTGGGGAAGATGGAGGTGCTGTCAATAAATTTGTTCCAATGTTTTGAAACGAATTTTGAAGAACATCTTCAATTTAATTGGCAATATCGTCATCCGTGTAGTTTAGTGCATCGTCTACGGGTATGTCATTGTCGTTGGCAGTACACACTAATTCACATGGCGCTTGCAACTCCTTCTTGCTTAAATTTTCGATGGTGCCGCCGCAGTCTTCTTCACCTGAATCTTCATCGGACACCTGACTTTCATCGTACGGCTCTAGGTACACTTTATCAATATCTTCATCTTCACTCTGTAAACTCTCTAGGTAATCTAGCATTTCATCCGTATTTTCGAAGTAACTAATAATATAAACAAATCAATATATGTACTACCAGGGTATTTGGACCAACGTAACGTGTACGTCACACCAATAAAAAACTTAACCAGACACTAGTAAAACACAATAACTTGTAAGTTTTTATTTCGCACTATTTGTTTACACATATTTGTTAGTAATACTACATACATTATTTTTTTTAGTTGCACGCAAGTAAAAAATATATATATACTTACTTTTTGGCCTTTGCCCTTCTCGACATTTTTCTTGTTTTCGATAAACACACAAAACCAAACTAACGCCAAAGCATCTATTCACAAGCAAAACTTAACTGCAACTGACGCAAACTTGATCGTACCGCTTACGAAGAGATTATGTTGCATTTTAAATTAAATTTGCGTTAGCCATTTTTTTTTTACGGCAAATAAAGAAGGGCTATGCTGTCGTGACGTCTACGTCACATTGGTCCTGAACGGGTAAACCTGACTTTTTCACGAAATTCGCATGCTTTGGTATATATCTCGTAAATGACAAGAGCTATAAAAAAAATGTATTTGACAAAGTGTATTTGGTAAAGCAATAGTGATTCTAAATTATCTTTTACATACAATTTAAAATTTAATTAGATTTAAAAAAAAATGTTTTGAGATATTTTTAAGTTATCTGATAAAAATAAAGTTAATTTTTTTGGTTTCTTGCACCAAAATATATCGGCACATTTAGAATAATATATGTCTTTCAAAAAGCCTAAATGTGTTTCAATATTTTTGGAAAATTCAATTTTAAACGAAATTTTTCAAAAGTCTTATGTATAACTCCAAGTATTTCGGAAATATCACGTTAACTAAATTCTTGTTGTTGTTGAGCTGACTATCATCAAAATTATCAGTTTTTTATAACTTCCAAAATAGATGCATTGGAATTTAATCAAAGCAACTAAATCTTTTACTATACGACTATTTGTATTTCTCCATTTATGTTTCACACTCACCCACCCACATTCAGCAAATTCTCTGATATAAAGGTCATATTTCTTAGTATTGATATTGGCCTTACTATTTTTTGACTCAATTGTTCCCTAAAAGGCATAAAATATTTTCCATAATTTTAATCAGATTTTACATTTTTGTGTTTTGTGTACTTTTTCAGTGTATTTGTCCGTATCTTTTCACTTGTTGTGTATTAGTACAAGAGTCAAATCAATATTGCTCAAATATCGTTTTTACTTGTACATATTCAATCTATACCATATGCTGTAAAAACAAAAGCAATAAACATCGATGTGACCAATTCCAAAATGCTTGCAATATTAGTTGCTTTTAATATTTACTGGCATTCGATCCTAACATGATTTATCTAGCGCCTGTATCCTTTTACTCCAAGGGTATGTAGCGAGTACTCAAGAATAGAAGTAGAATTTTCTCTAAGCCGATTATACCAAGTACGTTAAGCAAGGTAAATATTTTTGCGTATGTTTGGAGTTGCAACGATTTTCCGAGCGATAACCAAAATCTGAGGTCTTTTGATGTGATACAGCAGCGCCAAGGGATGTGATGTGACGAGGGGTATGAAGTATGATGTGAGATTGTATTGTCGTTTGTGAGATAAAATGGAAAGCTCATGTGAAAGGAGCTGCTGTCTACTGATGTGATGCCTTCATGAATGTCATGTTATATGACATTGCCAAGTGATGTGATGTGAGGAGAGGTGATGTAATATGTTGAAATGTGTTGGGATGTATAATCAAACTATTTATATGATGTTATATGTTCAATCATCATATCATCATATGCATATGATGTGACGTCCTGTAATATATTGTCGTTTATGGGGTAAAAATGAAAAATTCTTCTGAAAGGAGCAGTAGTCTGTCACGCCTACATGAGAGTAGATGCCATGTCATTCACGTGTTTTAAATAGATATTTTTCTGAATAATTGCGTATTGTTATTATGAGTTGTGAATACAAGTATATTTGAGATTTGATCTACTATGGTGTTTTGAATAAAATTGCTAAGTTGCTAGATATTTATCTACAACATTTATACAGAAATTTTAAAATAATAAATATAAACAGAGGAAAGTCTTGAAATATTATTATCTCGGGAAAATAAAAGGTAAAGGATAAAAAGCATCAAATGTAGAATATGGCAAGCACTATTGGAAATTCAAGGAAAAATATCAAATGTTAACGCTGAAACAGCAAAGAAGAAACTTAAAGAAGGAATAGTAAAGAAAAAAATATCTAAGCCCTTGCTTTCTCTTTGCTTAGGTGAACTTACTATAGACATAATAAATAAAGATAACCCATAATACCCACCAAACCAATTCAAACCACAAAAACTACCACACTGCTACCTGAAGGTCCATGAAACTCTTTGTTTATATTACAGCAAATCGAAGAAGATGCTCTTGCCTTTTTGTGGAAGCTACCCAATTCTTAATATTCTACCTGAAGCATTTGTCTTTAGTATTCTTTCAGCTATGTCGTGCGCTTCACACTTTCAACACTGCAATTTTGCATTCTTATTCCACCCAGAAAATGCTAAACACTGTGTAGATATATTTAAATGCTGCTCCGAATGTGCATATAATACATACATAACATGTATGTAGATAGGTGAGTATTGAAAATTTTCTCTTTTTTGTTGAAGCTTAAGTGAACCGCTATGCTAATTAAGATCGAAAGTGTGGCAAAAAAAGTAGGAAAAAGGAAATGCAAAAAATTGTATTGCAATCACATTACATTGAACTGCAGTCAGTCGCAGGAACGCATATGCCATAAAAACCTGGAAATAGTTTGCCAATAGCTATAGAATTTACATAAGAATCAGGTTGACTAAGCTCGAGTTAGACCCACACGTAAAATGCGAGTATGTTGATTGTACAGGATGCAAGGAGTGTGATCTTTGTTTCAGCAGATTGAAATTGCGCGAAGACTTTTGGGTGACTTCAGAGTTATGACAGAAGATGTGAGCAGTAAACGCTGATCAATTTTATATATCTTCGTATTTCTGCTTTTCTGTTACGCTGCGCTTCTACGTGTCTTAAATTAACTGAAATCTATGCTCCCCTCTTCTACCGATTTACATGTTTTGAATACATAGAAACTCAACTACTTTTTTATATATTGGCATTTGTACAAAATTAAATACTGCACGTTTTAACTTGAGTGCGACTTTTAGCTAAAAGTTGAGGAAGCAGAGGATGAAGTATAAAAAGAAATCAAACAAAAACGGGTGAACTCTCCAAATATTTTTTAATAACCCGAATAACCATAGGTAACTATCTCCTAAACTACGTCCAGCGCTAATATTATAAGACTCATATCTACGGTATGAAAATGGTTGAATTCGGATGACAAGCCCGCAGCCTCCCCATATAACTGTAAAAACTTAAATTTTACCTTCGGGATGACGTGACAGAACTTTAATGGTGTCAAAATTGAACCATTGCCAATTTTAAGATTAAAATACATACCTCCAAACCCGCATGACCGATGTTAACTACATTTGGTACCATTGAGGAGAATGTCTACCAATTTTTTGTTGCTGTGCGAAATTTGGTTAAATCGGGATATATCTTCGCCTACTTCCAACAGTTTTAAATCCCATTTATGACCAAAAATTTTTTAATTCCAACAAAAACTGTTCAAGCCCTTAGGTATTACATATTTGGACCTCAGTACCTACAGTTGACTTCTTTATCGCAAATATGTCAGATATATAATTGAAATTCAGAGAGAATCCTTACCTGATAGTAATGTGCCTCCCTGTCTAAAATGGGTTGAATACGGTCAGTACTTTGCTGATCCCCCACACTTGTAGTTTTACTTTATTTTTTTTTTTAGTTCATTGTACAGCGCACGTAGTTACATACATTCAAAATGAAATTTCATACTAGCAGTATATGATCTTAGAAGACTACGAATATATGTATGTTATAATAATATTTTATATTTGTCACCATTTGCACTCACGTGGCATATATAGTATAACCCATCTTTGGTTTAACTACTTGTCGGACGTTGCTAAGTATGCAATAAAATTTCAATTTTCAGCAATTAAGTAGAAGTAAGTAAATGAGAGCTGCATAATATGCAAAAGCCTTAAGATGAAAATTCTCTTTTCTGTTTGAAAAGGCAATAAGTCATTAACACTTTCGATTTCTTCACTAAAAGCGAATAAAGAAATCACATAAAGAAATTTAGTTGACCTTTTCGGTATAATCCATTGAATGCAAGTAATATCCAAGCACTTTCCTTAATTACTGTTACTAATGCACTTTCCAAAGTGACATTTTTATTTGGTGCAATTACATTATACGAGCACACCAATATATTTTCAGTTATGGGTGTGTGTGTGCCTTCTATGTTTGCCTTATGAGTTCTGCGTGGTGGTATTTTACGCCTATGTGACTCAAATGTTTATTATTATAGCATGCTAAATTAAGGATTACGCGAAAATACTTTTTATTGAAGTGGTGATAATGGTGCCTGCTTTGTATGTCATATGTATTCGAAGACCAGTTCTAGCAGACAGGTTAACCAGTTCCGCCAAACCTACAAACCGGGCAACTAGTCTGCTACTAGTACTACCATCCGCAGGCTCAATAACTAACAACGAAATTGTGCTCAGTTGCATTGCGTTAGTTTTCTTCATTTATGAATTACAGGGTATAGGTCTACAATGCAGTTTTTCAACGTTTCCAATGCAGTAGCCGGTAATTTGTTGTCTTTTAACTTTTGCTTCTGCCCTCCAATGGCTCTGCCAGTGATCAAATGCATCTTTGAGCTTCAAACGTCACACGACGCTTTCATTTCCCAAAAAGCCTTTGAGTCTATCTATAAATCAGTCAATACTATTGTCCATTTCTTTGGTTTTCAAAGCACATACTTTTTCTGGAAGTAGTAAACTCAGTTGAAATTCATCCAATACTTCTCTCAAAAAGGCGCGTCTTCACATCTTCGCCGATTGTGTCTAACAGAGGAAAATACACTGAGACCCTGTAGTATTTTTCGCAAGTTCTCATGCAAAAGTTTTCGCGATTTGTTTCTTGGCCGCAGATTCTTGGTTTTTCTTGGTCAACTTTCAATTCTGCCGCCATTGTTTCGTGTCTGAACAAATGGATCAAAAATGTTCCTCAACTTTTTGTCTGTCGATTTTTGAACGTTACAAGCATCTTATCTTATGCCTTTGCCAGATCGATCGATTCGTTCTGAAGAATCACGCTGAGTAAATGAGTTAGAGATAGAATGTCACATAGGCAAAAAATCCCAATCATAAATTGAAATTTGCACTCGGTTGCGGTGTGTATCGTTGCTTTTCTGGCTTTTTCCTTGTTTTTCCAGTTACTAGTTCTTCTATGTTTGAAAACTTGGAGGAAAAGCCGCGGAGAAGGTATCAATCTAACATATTACATATTTCCCCCCTCTGAGTCCGCCACTGCTTTATATTAGGTTGTCAAAAAAGTCTTGCTGTATTTTCGCTAGTTCGCGCTGAAAGCGCGTAGTTCTAGTTTTATTCGTCGCATCGGGTCATGCTATACCTTTTTGGAAAGCTCATTTCACGCGCTAACACGTGTTTGATTTATTGTCGTTTCTTTTAAGTCGTTCGTGAGTTACAGCCTCGCAAACATGGAGCAAAATAAAGAGAAAGTACGGCATATTTTACAGTACTACTACGATAAAGGCAAAAATGCATCTCAAGCCGCCAATAAAATTTGTGCAGTTTATGGACCCGATACAGTTTCCATTTTCACCGCACAACGATGGTTTCAACGTTTTCGTTCGGGTGTAGAGTTGGCCGAAGATGCGTCACGCTCTTTAAGGTCTGTCGTCGAAAATTGCGATAAAATCGCTGAATTGGTCGAAAGAGACCGGCATAGTAGCAGCCGTAGCATCGGTCAAGAGCTGGGCATGAGTCATCAAAAATTCATTTCAATTTCAATAAAAAGAATTCAATAAAAATACCGCGAGACTTTTTTGACAACCTATTATATCTATTTTATAGAGACTTCGATGTTTGCAAACTTTATATGCACTGTTCAGGGGTATAAAAATACAACACAATGGCAATATAAGAATATTTTACTGAGTCATTTACATCGATTTCTGGACTTTTGTACTTTACACATTCAATTTTATTTTATTTTATAACAAAAGATAATATATTTCAACAAATGCAATTCAATTCCAATTTCGCAAAATATTAAATAATAATTACAAACTTGGAATTTGTTTTATTTGAGGAATAATTTCAGTTTGGCCTTATTTATGACAATGATTAGAATAAATAGATAGAATCATACAACTCATGGAATTTCAAAGTAGAAACCTTCTGCGCAAAGCCAATTTACGTCCTCGAGCAGATAAACCAATTTCCTCCAGCTCCTGTAGCTTGTTTATAAATATCTTGGAAAATTAAAGCGAATATGACGCAAACACAAAAAAGTTGCACCTGAATTCCCATTATTTTCAACTAGGTACAAGCAGAGAGGTCCAACTATATACCTACAATTTTTCCTAAAAAGAGTTAAGTGTTGTTATCGTAGTAAAAATCAAATTAATTCGGTATTTTGATGGCAGTAATGCACATGATAGAGAAAAACATATTATGTACTTAAGGGAGGAGCCTGTTTCAGAGGTTTCAAAAAATCGATTTTTTTGAGAATTTTTTTGGGAGTGAAAGAAATAATTTATTATAGCGAAATTTATAGAGTATATTGTCATACATTTGAATATCATCTGGAAATTTTGGCTATGAAACCTTTGATATTCTGCCTTTGGAAAGCAATTGCCCGATGCATCTCGAATGTGCATTTGTCAGACGGCGGGCAGGATGCAGGTCGCAATTTTTTTATTTTATTTCTACCTATTTTTGACCTTAAAAAATTTATTTTTTTGTTGTTTGAAAATATGTATGTTCAAACTTGACTTTTTTCAGTTTTTTTCAGTTTAAATAGAAGATGATTTAATGTCAAAGATAATAAATTTTTGTCCCAATTTCATACGACGTTTAGTTGTTTTTCTATCCTCTCCGCCAATTAAGAAAATTCGTAAAAATGAAAAACCGAGAAAACGCGCCTCTAAGTTTCCGGTTTCTGCTCAAGCGCTCATATATCTGCTAGACGCTCGGTTACTATTTGCCTTCTAGCTTCGACAATATTTCGAATTCCAATCTATAAATTTGGAGATATATTCTTATATAATTTTTAGAGGGATTTAAGCAAAAACAAACGACTTTTTGAAGCTTCTAAAGCAGACTCCCGCCTTAATGCGGCGCTAATAAGTGCAGCTGGCTGTGACGCCCCAAAATAGGCCACAAAATAAAGACATTTTGCAATAAGGAAAAGTACTAGAAACAGCACCAACAAAAATTATTTGCATTTGCAAATTGCATTTGAAATGCTTTCTAAATAAAACTGGTATTTAAAGCTAATACGGATTGATATGTACTTATATGTACGTGAGCTTCCATTGTGTGATTTCCCTCGATATTCCCTATATATATGTGTGAACGTGAGGCAGCCTTTTAGGCACTCCAACTAAACAAGCGATTACGCGAACGCTCTATGGTGTTAATGTATGTGCGTATAAGCCACAAGACAATCGTACGCTATGTGTATGTAGGTGATTTAGTTGCGCATTCGATGGTGAAAACCCCGTGTCAAGTGGGCGGGATCAGCACATTTTACTCATATACTAGGCAACATTGCTTAAACTTTCTACAGTTTGTTAGTTTTTTTGTTGCGTGTGCATATGTTACTGGTTTCTATTGCCCCCCTCTGGTGAAAGTCCGTGTATTTCGGCTATATATTACTTCCGTTTCTGAGCGAGTTTGACGCGCTAATGTAGGCGGTCCGCAAAGTAATGTAATTATTGACGTATATGCTGAAGAATTTTCCTTTTCAATCTGTACTTTTTCTTATATTTTCGTAAAAAATATTAACTCTGTAATTTATTTTAAAATATAAAAAAAAAATGTTCATAATTCTATAAAAGAAAACCTTACCTAAAAATACATATAGTTTTTTTTCATCTATGGAATTTCAAAATAATCAATTCTGAAAAACTATTTTTCGAATTAAGTAACAAAATAAATATTGTTTTAAATATCTTTGGATTTATTGCAAAGAGAAAATACAAAGTCATATATTCTAGCTAAATTGATTTATCCAATATACATATGTATATACACAGATGTTTTCTTGATAATATTTTCTAACATTAGCTATGACAAAAACTTTGGTAGCATTTTAGAACATTTAAAAATAAAAAACCAGTTCGGTGAAGGCGATGTTGCACAAAACCTTGGAAGCTTTAATCCGGATTTACCATTGCTGCTCTGTAAAAAAAAAACTATTTTATTATAAAACCACTCAAATGACGTAAAAACCATGTACAATTTTCATAGATCACATCCCAGATTTGTATATTTGTACATTACTTGTTCAGTCATTTTATAAAATAAGTAAGGAAGGGCTAAGTCGGCTGCAACCTCACATTTTATACTCTTGCAACTTGCAGTAATCAAAGCCGCAGAAATACCTTAAGGTTTAAATCGTCAACCAGAGGTTCGGAATACAAGCAATTTTATATACATACTTATACTGACCGCCATATTTGGCATAAGATTGGTTAGAAAAACCATTAATATTATACGTAGTATATGGTAGTTCGGGTAGTATCGAATCAATTTTATCCATTTTTGTCAATACTACATACCATGAATATTCCACATACTAGTAAAATGTTCTCTGAGTTTCATTCAGTTACCATCACCAAGCATATAGAGAAAAGTCACCTGGAGTCAAGTTTTCACCACATTGAATCCGTTTAGGCACAAAGACGCATTTTATCAGTAAAACTCGCTCTCTCATTTTCATAGAGAAAACTCACATATTGGCCGATATATGCGCTACGAAATCACTTTAAAGTTCGAAAATTGTTGTGTTAGGTATATGAGAGCTGACACAATTAAATCTTTTTATCCCGTTATATTAATTGCTTCTTTATTTGTTCACTGGAAAGAAAGGAAGCAAATTAAATTTGAAATTGTGTCATATGGAAAGTAAGCGTGCTTGCAGTCCGATTTCGGCGATTTTTGAACTGTGAAATAAGAATGTTTGAAGAATATTATGTATCGAAATTGGTTGAAATGAGCTGGATCATTAAACCCCTAATACCACTTCGGGGGTTAACTTTATTGTCTCGGGCGTATTTAGTTATTTATTCATCGCGCTTCTGATAGCTTTTAACAGTACCGTTATATGGGGAGTGTCGGTAGAAGTTCTTATAAGATATGTAGTCAGTAAACTTGGTTTTTGTGGCTTAAACGGCTTAGGAGATATGTATATTAAACTTTTTAGAGGTCGGAGCTACGATCACTTTTGCAACATGCATATGTTTTCGGTTATTAACGATTTGTGAGCGTGGCAGTGGTCTGCTTACTCCCATCTATGAATTTTTTGGTACTAAGAACCCACATACCAAGTTTCATCGAAATCTCTCAAGTTACAGCTTGCACGGTCATCCTGGTCAATTATCTATATATAACCCTGTATCTATATCGATTAGGTTTAGGCGCTACGTGAGACATTTAGATTAACAAAACTATTATACTCTATAGCAACACGTTGCAAAAATATAAACATAGTGTTTTTCTACATACAGTTATAAGTAGCATCAATTACGGGGAGTAATCAATACATAATATATATCAAGAACTTGTATCATTGTCATCCTCAACACGAGTCCTATGGCAACAAAAAGTTTCAACTACAAATGGAAACGCTTTTTACTTTATTATTGCAGTAAATGTGAAACATCACTTTTTATCTGCACTCAGTTGGGAGCCCACAACTACATACTTGTACTTTTTAGATTCAATCAATTGCTTCCTTTTTTTACCAAAACTATTTTTCATGGGCCTGTGTCCGAAATTGTGCCAAATTAATGTGACTTAGCCTGCTACTTTTCATAGTTGACCGCACCAGCAGCCACAGCGATATTGCCTTTTAACCCTGAATCAATATTATGACCACCATAGTTTCCTGGGTTTAAATTGGCCAGTGCCGGTTGGTTTTCTCATACAAGCACATATACAAAATTTTACAAAGTATACGCTTGGCTGAACGGCAAGTTATGGATAATATCTACTTATGATGTGCAATCTTATGCATTCAAAAAGGCTATAATGAATTAGTTCCACTTCTATGCTAAAGTCTTAATGAAATAAAATTTTAAATGGAATAGCTTTTCGTTGAGTCCAAGTTTCGATGACTCGCAGGAGCAATTCGACTGGCAACTGGTAAATGACACGGGTGATGTTTTGCTACGAGACATGAATCGAAGCGGGATTGTCCGCACAGAGTTTAGAATTTTCATCTCCCCACAGGAAAGAGTCTAACGGTATGACATCATACGATCATGGTGGTCAATCGAAAGGCCCAAGACGTAAAATTATCTGCTCACCGAAGTGTTCTCTCAATTAATTTATTGATTGATGCGATGTGTGGGCAGTGGCGCCGTCTGGTTGAAAACAGATGTCGCCGAGAACACGAGCTTCAATTTGAGGCATCAAATAATCGAGTTTTGAATGAAATGGTAGCTCATGATTCTTTTCAGGTTGCCGTTTGTATAAAATGAGCCAACTTTGCTTGTATACGGTGGGCCAAAAAAAATTTTTTTTTTTTCTTAGTTACCATGAAAATCTCATGCGACATGACTAAAACCAAGTTCTGGTAAGACCTGATGAAATAACACAGGAAATTTTGTTTTTTTTTTTGTTTGGGGTTTTAATGTACACAAACAAATAATTGGTAAGCGAGAATCAACACTTATTCTTATAGGAAAATTAACGATCTACAAAAAAGGTCTAGAACATTTTTTGGCTGAGTCAACTCATTCAAAGTTATTCGTAGTTAAAGTCCAACAAAAAATTACAAAAAATGATTTCCACAATTTTTCATCTTATATTACAAATTTATTTAATTGTGAGCAGCATGGGTATAAATGTCGACATATACCTACATACGTATACTGCATAACTGTTTAAGATCTCATATTCTATGGCTTGATCATTAATTGCACCCTTTGTGTTGACTTCAATTCATTCACATATACATAAGCACAATTTTTTGAATAATTTAAATGCTAATAATTATTTTATAATGATAAAGAAATTAATAAATTTTACGGGCACAAAGAGGTATTTTCAAATTTATGATTGTAGTTGTTGATAATGAATCAACGGGATCCGGAGTCGACTTCTAATTTAAATTTTCACTTTGCTCTTAATGAAGTTTTTGTTATACACAATTTTTTCTATTTATTATATACAAAAGCTTTTTTGACAGTAAAAAATGTTTCCTTAATATCAAAATGCTATCAAATAATATTATTGTCACTATATTATATCGTCAGAAAAAGGACCCCCCTCATGCGAGGCTGTGTTTCCTTGGGAGTGTTGTTTTACTTGGTGGTTTCAAAACCCAGCGCACAACCCTGGGGAGAAATGTTTCGCCTTCTTAGTTTGGCTCGCTTTTAAATGTGTGGTTTTTGGCTACACACAGGGTACTTGGTGTAAGGCCGGAAGTCGTGAGCTGCTTACGACATATGTAAAAGAGTCGTTTCTGGCCACTCCCAAGTGAATGGCGCTCAGAGAACTTTCCTTTTTTGCGTGAGCTTCCATGCTTGGCTCCATACTCTATTTCTAGATCCCTACGTACAGCTACAAACGAAAACATTGGTTTTCGGAAAAGGGAAAAGAACAGCTGGTACGATAAGATCGGAGTATACTCTTGTAGAACCCCTAAAAGTGGTCTAGTGACTGATGCCCATCATGGAGGAAACGCTTCTCCAGCCTTACTTACTAAACCAAAGGGAAGTTTTATGACATCTTTCTATTTTGCTGTTGCAGATGTATTCTAGTGAAAAAACAGAAGAATTTAACTTTTATTTATAAATTATGTTATATGTTGCTGAATTAGAGTTGGAGCATATCTCTCCTGGTAATAAATTTGATAAATCTAGCGTAGTTCTCAAATATGTAATTTTCATATTGGAAAATGCATAAAGATCCCTCTAATAATAAAAATGTAAGTATTGATCTGATTTAGGTCATCAGGCTTATTATGGTAGGACTTTAGGAGTCAATTTGAACTACTCACTCACCATAGACTTGTGCAGAATCGACTATTCATTTAAACAGCTACAAACAGAACCTCATCAGTAGAGATTTAATTATGAAATCGATTAAGGAAAGAAAAATAATTTGAAGACCAATTGACGGTTCTGTAGAGCATTTTTCATATATTTAGGTACATACCTAGGAAGATATTGGTATTGAATAATATTTGAAGAATACCTACGCAAATCAAATAAAATTATTGCCCGACAGGTTCAGCTGCTTATTGAGCACCGTAAGCATGCACTTACATATAGAGTAAAATATTTATAAAGCTTTAAATGTATAATAACCTTACCCAAATATCATGTCAATATAATCTTCCAAATACACTTGCACGATCTATTTCTATTGGCAACCATTGATACTCACTTTTTATTTTAAGCCTCCTGTGAACTTTTTCCGCTCCTACCATTTGACACTTAGGCAATCAGAAAATGTCATATATTATTATTGTTGTTTTTCTGCATTACTTGTTAGTCAAAAGTCAACTGCCTGTAAGCAGCAACGCTTTTTTTCACATGAGGCAAGTGTGTTTATCAAATTAAAAAAAAAACGAATGTAATAAATTTATAAGTAATTTATATACCGTTATTACTCGTATATATGAGTATATAACATTTATGTATGAGTAAATGACATTTATTTATCTTATTTATTCGTGAAGGGAAATCTGAATTTTCCAAAAAGTTAGATTGCACATACTTTTCTGGCAACACAAGTTAAGATTTTTAATATTTTCTAAGCGACATCACAAAACAAAAAACAAACGAGAGATATTGTAATCCGATAAAACCAATTTTAATTTACATAATTGGGATACTCACAACGTGTCATAAAGCATCGTAAAATCATAAAATCACAAATTTTTATAGTAGTTTAAAAGTTTTGTTGTTGCATTGCATACTAAAATACGCGACAAAAATATTCGCAACCTTCTATTTTGGTTGCGTATTCTGGCTGATTGTAAAAAAAAAATTTTTGTTTAGCAGACATTTTGTGGTAACTCTTTACAATTTCTAACAGTCACGTATTGTCACGCCTTTATTGATGTATGCTTTGCTTAGCTGAACTTTAACGGCCGAAAAGGCTGCATGAGATTGCAAAAGTATTTTTTTGGTGGAAGAACAAAGAAAATATTTGAATGCATGCTGTTAGGCACATTGGCGTCTATCCACAAATTTTTATTGTACAGTAGTACGTTAGTCCTTTTGCATTATGTAATTGAAAATTTGTGTAAATTATTGCTAGAAGGCGTCGCGACATGATAAGTTGATAAGAGAACATGAATTGGAAGAAAAATCATACCTAAATATAATATGCATAGTTTTGTAAGTAAAGAAGGGTAATACAATTATTAAGTCTCATAATGATCGAAATCGGATTATAATTTATCAAGCCCCAGATACCAAATTTGTTGACCGGAGTACCAGTGTTGACTTTTTACCAAAATATTTAAGATATAACAATAAAACTTCCTCCTGCTGCGACCGGTGTTAAAATGGGTTAAGTCTAGTCATTGGTTCCTATAGTCCACATACTTGTATATTTAACATAAAGAATTTCTAAGCTCCGGTTGATTTTATACCGCATATATCGGTTAATAAGTAAAAAAGAATATCTTTCTTAAAATAATGTAACAATATGCCCCTTTAGGTATACAGGGGGTAAAAATTCCATGCAGATCGAAATACTTAACTTCTTCTCTATCCTAGAAAAGGCACTTCTGACTGATAAGTTGCATCAACGCAAAGTCTCAATTCGTAAAAAGTGGAATTAAATAGACTAAACTCGAATTAATTCTGAAGGTTCCACTCAAACGAACACATCATATAATACCACTAATGTGGTTATCAATCAGACATTTAATTTCTTTTCACTTTGCAAACATAACTTCGAGGCAACCAAACTGTGCTACACACTGCTCAGTGGAATCATTAAAACCACGTGAACGGAATCAGCCAAATTAACGGCACGCAGCCTTGCTTTGTGGCGTTTTTTTACGCTGTAGATTAGCGGTAGCGTTGGTGTTCTACCTTACAATTATTCGAATATGTTTACGAATGCATCAAGCGGCGACAGGCAGATACTCTGAAATCCTAATTGATAATAAGCCGCCGGTAAAGCGGCCTCAGTTGGTAATCATGAATAAAAGTACTGAAAATACAAGCGCTGTTTCTGCGAAAAACCTGTTCATAGGTTCATAGGTGGAAGAGAAATGAAGAGTATATGCGCGCAATGAGTTGAAAGGGTTATACAGGAGGCATACGTAATTTGCTCTTCGGCATTACAATTACTGGATAAAGTAAAGGAGGCTTAATTGTATTATATTTTCACAGTGGCAATTGAAAGCCATAACGTCGGATTAGATGAATCATTATTGAAACTAAAAAGGGAAAAATTGAGAAAATATAAAAAGGAAGGTCGATAAGGTCTAAATAATTCAGTAAAAGCAGACAATTAAAAATTAATAAATTTTAAGTTTTTTAATTAAATCCGAAATATTGCACAGTAACATGCAGTGCCTTCTGTTTTCATATAATATATAAATAACGGAGATAATTATAACCACTTATTGTGGGGTAAAATGGCGATATATGTATACTTATATTACAGAGTCACATATGAAGTCATATTCTGTGACTTGATCATTAGTTGCAACTTTTGTTAACTTAAAGCCAACAAAAGGGATTTTAAGTTAACTAAATTGAGCCGTTCAGATATTAAGTGCTATTAAAAGCAAACTCTTTTAAATTAATGCTGTTTAAATGAGTCAGCTAGCTTAGCAGATATTACCTATATGAAAGCAACAAGACACCAAATAGGGACATTTGAAGTTAAATGATTTTTAGCAAAACAAAAAAACATACATATACATATAAATAATTAGTTAAGTGGAAATATTTAAAAGCAAGAGCAAATAAAAGACGCAAAGAAACTAATTCACGAGATTTCAAATGAAGAAGAATAAATGACGCTGGGAAACACTTGTAACATTGTTTAGTTTGTCCCTTGAATAAGAAATAAAGCTGGTATTCTAAATTACCCTTTCAATGCACAATAACCCCACCAACACTTATAGAGCTAATAAAAAATGGGCATGCTAACCGCTATATGTAGTACATGCTGAAATTATGGAGGGCACACTTCTCCAGCCTGCTGATTGGAAGTGAAAACATAACACCTGGAGATGATGAACCTAATTCCCAAGTGCGAATGGCAAGCAATTACCCGTTTGAAGAACAATAATGATTGGAATCTGCGCCAACTACCGTGGGATCAGCTTCCTCAATATCGCATATAAAGTTCTATCGAACGTACCGAGTGAAGAAAGTCCACCGTCTTGGAAAAGACCCGTGAAAAGGGCATTGACATACACCACCTCTTCGTCGATTTCAAAGCTGCTGTTGACAGCAAGCAACGGAGTTGCATTTCTGCCGCGATGTCTGAATTTGGTATCCTCACAAAACTAATACGACAGTGTAAGCTTACGTTGAGCAACTCTGAAAGCTCCATCAGGATCGGGAACCTCTCAGAGCCATTCAATACCAAACGAAGTTTCAGACAATGGGACTCGCTATCGTGTGACTTCTTCAATCTACTGCTGGAGAAAATAAATAATCTTCTATAAGAATGTACAGCTGGCGTATGATGATTATATTGACATTATTGGCCTCAACATCCGCGCCGTTAGTTATAGTTTCTCTAGGTTGGACGAAGAAGCGAAGCCAATTGATCTGGTAGTGAACGAGGGTTAGTCGAAAGATCTCCTGTGTTTAAGCAAACAGTCGTTGCACTCGCCACGTGGTTCCCGCGTCACTACTGACAGTCATAACTTTGAAGTCGTAGACAATGTCGTGTATCTTGGAATCAGTTTCAACACTAACAACAATGTCAGCCTGGAAATCCAACGCTGAATTAATCTTGCTAACAAGTGCTTCTTCGGATTGAGTAGACAACTGAGAAGTAAAGTTCTCTCTCGACGAACAAAAACCAAACTCTACAAGTGACTCATCATATCCGCCCTGTTATATGATGCATGGGAGGCATGGCCGATGACATGAATAAGCTGTACGAGATATACTACTACATTGATATAGTTCAGCGAATTAAGAAGCAACGCCTACGCTAATGGGTCAAGACGTTCGAAGAGCTCAGGAGGCTTCTGAGTTCAACTTTTTAACTTTTCTATGGTTTTACTGTAACAACTGTTAATTGGACCACGAATTAACATACATTCAGTTTACTGGAAAGTGTATTTTCGAAAATTGTTTATATATGTCATGCTATTAAATTTCATACCAGATACGATTTTAGGTTCATATTCTATGTCCAAAATCTGATAACACATATTATGATTTATTCATGGATCCCTTATTTTAACAGCTCCTTGCATGCTTACTCCGAAACTCTATTAAGGAATCATATTGATACTTTATATTGACGTTCACATACGTTATAATTTTATTGATTTTTACTTTACTGCCATCAGCCCTCGCTTTTGTTTATGTTAAACAATTGAGGGACTAGTTCGCGTATATACAGACAGACAGATGGACTTGGCTAAATCGGCTCAGCTTATTATATTCTTATAAATACAATGTGCGTTCCAAAGTAAACAGGACTTTTTGAATCTAGCGCTCCCTGGTCTCGACATCTCTATGTCGACTGGTGCGTTAGAATCTGCTATCTTCACCGATTATCCAGTGAAAGTTTGATGACATTTGATTGATTGGAAGTGTTGTTATTGCGTTTCAAGTGTCAGTATGTTTGTGTTATCATTGCGAAAATGAGCTTCGAACAAAGAGCCAACATTAAATTTGTTTTAAAATTGGTAAAACTTAGCAGAGTACACGAGTGCTTTCAACGTTTTCAAAGAGGTCGTGAGGATATAAATGACGATTAACATGTGGGCCAATCAAAATCCGAGATCACCGGAAATTCCATCGAAACTGTCTGTGAATTCATCAAAAATAAGCCGAAATCATCATTGAAATTCATGGAAATGGAATTGAACATCTCCAAAATATCGATTTGTCGCATTTTGACCGAACATATGGGGCTTTCGAAAGGTGTGTGCACAGTTTGTTCCGCACAAATTGACTGACGCCCAAAAATTGCTCAGAATCCAACATTCGAGGGACGATTATTTGAATAAAATTAATTGATTTTCCCGAAAAACCTATTTGTTCTGTTTTTTTAAGTCCTGTTTACTTTGGAACGCACCTTGTAGACTAAAAAAGATAATTAATTACTTGTATCATTGTCATCGTCACAATAAGTAAAATGACAACAATAAATTGGAGCATCAAACGGAAAAGCTTATTACTATTATTATTGCCAGGGCTTTTGCCAATAAATCAAGTTTTATTATGCGCCAACGAGCTAACGCTCGACAGCTTTGTATATTGCAAGAGCGTTTTGCACATCATCGCGCTCACTCAATTGTTTTTTTTTGTTTTCTTATGAGCCTTTTGTCCGTACTTGTGCCAAATTATTGCGATTCAGTCTACTACTTTTCACATTTGACCGCACCAGCAGCCTTTTGGCCCCGAATCAATATTATGACCGGCATAGTTGACTGGGTTTAAATTGGCCAGTGCCAGGGCGCATTGCCCATACACAACGTTTAAAACACTTGGCTGAACGGAAAGTTATGAACAATATCTATTTTTGTTGTGCAGTCCTACGTTTTCAAAAAAGCTATAATGAATTAGTTCGAAATTTTCTCTTTCATATAATCATGCTAATGTTCTCTCCATTATATTTTGATTTGGCAGTTTGTCAAAGTATAATTGATTACTGCAGCATTGAATTATAAGTTAGGCTGTCACGGTAAGGTGATTATCGGGTTATGTGATTATTAGATTAAAAATAACCTCTATGCTCCATTAACATTTTATGTATAGTTATTTGCTTATTTTTACACAAACAGCTGTTCAATGTTTACAATTTTAGCTCAATGAAATTCCTACCTATAAAATGCCTAAACAAAGTTTAAAAAGCAAAATAATCGAATTTAAAATAAGATCGGCTATTCAGGAAATGGACTTTTTTGAAGGTGTGTGCTTATTAAATAATCCGAATTTTAAGGGTTCAAAAAATTCTTTGTATAAATAATAATTTTTTATAATTATTGATGATTTTTGTGATGCTTTGTGATGCTTTTTATTTCGGTTTTAATTTGCTGATTGTAATCAAAAAACAGCTGTTAAAAGCAGATTTTCCAATAAGAAAATCTGAATGGAAATGCCATTCGCTTAGTTTTATTTATTTTTTGTGCTGCCATTTAGTAAAATTCCAACGACTTTCTAACACTGGAAATAAGCAAACAGCCATATAATCTGTAAACAAGGGTCCAGGTTTGTCAAAGTTGGTTATTTTGTCAAACAGCATTTTGTTGTTGTTTACTTAATCACATAACCACATAACCCGATAACCACCTTATCGTGAACAGCCTAAGTATATTCGATTACTGAGTGTGAACAATTTTTTAATAAACGCCTACCCTTATCATTTTTATGCCTAGATATAATTGTTATAGCACTATATCAAAAGTTACCATCTTCAAATAAATTTATTGTGTAGATCGTCAGATAGATAGTGACATTGGACATTGAAAGTATCGACAAATTAACCAAACAAAGAGATAGGCAGCAGCGAAAGAAATAGCATGCACAGTAATACCACAAAAACAAGTCACAGTAATTTGGACATAATTAGACATCAAATTCGACACCCAAATAGAATAAAAATGGATTAAACAAAGCTATATGTCATAGAGGTCCGATATAGACGGTTTTTGGAGTGAAATATAAAACAGTAAAAACTTATTAATAAAGAAAATTGAGTAATTTTTATTATACCCTCACAACAAAGTTGCTAAGGAGAGTATTATAGTTTTGTTCACATAACGGTTGTTTGTAAGTCCTAAAACTAAAAGAGTCAGATGCAGGGTTATATATACCAAAGTGATCAGGGTGACGAGTAGAGTTGAAATCCGGATGTCTGTCTGTCCGTCCGTCTGTCTGTCCGTCCGTCCGTCCGTGCAAGCTGTAACTTGAGTAAAAATTGAGATATCATGATGAAACGTGGTACACGTATTTCTTGGCTCCATAAGAAGATTAACTTTGAAGATGGACAAAATCGGCCCTCTGCCACGTCCACAAAATGGCGAAAACCGAAAACTTATAAAGTGTCATAACTAAGCCATAAATAAAGATAGTAAAGTGAAATTTGCCACAAAGGATCACATTATGGAGTGGCATATGTGGACGCAATTTTTTTGGAAAAGTGGGCGTGGCCTCGCCCCCTACTAAGCTTTTTGTACATATCCCGGAAACTACTGCAGCTATGTCAACCAAACTCTATAGAGTCGTTTCCTTTAGGCATTTCCATATTCACTTCCGAAATGGAAGAAATCGGATAATAACCACGCCCACCTCCCATACAAAGGTAATGTTGAAAATCATTAAAAGTGCGTTAACCGACTAACAAAAAATGTCAGAAACACTAAATTTTACGGAAGAAATGGCAGAAGGAAGCTGCACCCAGCCGTTTTTTTTAAATTGAAAATGGGCGTGGCGTCGCCCACTTATCTCAGGAACTACTTCACCGATTTCAATGAAATTCGGTATATAATATTTTCTTAACACCCTGATGACATGTACGAAATATAAGTGAAATCGGTTCACAACCACGCCTTCTTCCAATATAACGCTATTTTGAATTCCATCTGATGCCTTCTCTGTATAATATATAGTACATTAGGAACCAATGATGATAGCGGAATAAAACTTTACAAAAATACGGTATTTGAAAAATATGTAAATGACGTATAATGAAATCTCGATTATCACTTTACACTTTACATGCGAGAGTATAAAGTGTTCGGTGACACCCGAACTTAGCCCTTCCTTACTTGTTAACTACAGCTTCATCGTATGAATCTTGAGAAGTACTGTAGTATGTGAACAAACATTGCTTTCATACAATCGCTGATATCTATTGATTAGTTTTAAATGTTAAAATATTTTTTGAGTACAGCAAATATTTTTAATAGCTCTATTATATAAAAACTGTAAAACAAACTTCCTTAAGTTTTTCCAAAACATCTTAGGAAATACTTTTTAAACAATGAGAGCAGGCTTTTTTACTTTTTTTAATAGAAACGTACATATTCTACATTCTATCAACATTAAGTACAATTAAACAGATGCACATATCTCTACTTTCGATTAGTAAATATGCTATAATTTTCTAAACATTTTCACATAAATTACTAGAATTTGTATGTGTGCGTAAATATAACCATACATACAATTTTTTGTAGTCCAAATTGACAATAAGATGTGTATATACTCTTTAGTGATGTTGACTTAATTTAATTTGGTTGTATGAGAAAGTTATGCAAAAAGGCATACAAAAAATTTAGGCATTTTAACCAAAACTGGTCTGCACATATGAATACATAGATGCATGTGTGATTCCGAAGAGAAAAGATGAGAATTGAATATGTATTGCTTGGTTTGGCTTCAGTGTTTGTGAGAAACTTCGATTTCACGCATCTAAAATTTGCCGAATCACTAGCCACATCTGCGGTAAACTGCAAATAATTCGACAATTGGAAAGTTACAGTAATTCGAGGAGAAAGTCTAAAAACTGACGTTTTCTATCAAAACTTATTTTAAGAGAAAATGCCTAAAACTAATTTGCTGTCGAATAAATCGAAAACGATTTGTGTAATTTAGAGTTGAAAAGCTTCTTATAGGTAGTTAATGTGTAAAAGTGCTTTCCAGTAGAGATATTGTTATTAGAGTTATTAAATAAGGAAAGAAAATATTAATATACATACATAAGTAAGTACAAAAATACAAGTTTGAAATGGCCTACTAAAGAATACATAGAACATTCGTGTATGTGGAAAAATGCATCTTCTCCTCCGTGACTGCATTTCTCAATAATGCAATAATAGTGCTCATTTGAATGAAGAATTGAAAAACTATACTATACTACTATGCTTTACTGACCAAACATTTCTTGTGTAAATTTCAACTTTAACATCCACTAACTATTTCGTAACTGTGAGTAGGTTTCTATATATACGTATGAAGCCTTCTTTTAGGCTAACAGTAAATATACGGCTACAACAATGGTTTGATTTATTATAGAAATGACAATTTTGGGAAAACTATTTGAACAAAGGCAATACGACTGCGCATATGCTAAGCAAAAAAGAGCAAGCGCAGATTTGGCATTAGAATTTGCATTTATACAGAAATTTTACTTAAATCCCAATTACTTGCATATGGGTTAGTGTGAATAGAAAATGTTCCTTTATTAGTTGGGGAACCACGTTATTTATAAATTTCAATTATGTATAAAGAATTAGAGGTATCTAATATGTACATATATAAAATTCTCGTGTCACGGTGTACGTTATTGAACTCCTCTGAAACCGCTCGGCCGATTTTCGTGAATCTTAGCGTGCATATCGGCTAGGGTGGAGAATCGGACAACATCTATTTTTCATCCTCCTAAATGTTAAGGGAAATTGGAAAATTCCCAAAAAGTAACATTTTTCCATACAAATTTTTTTTTTTCAATTTTTGTTTGTTTTGTTTTTCAATATTTTTATTTGTCAAATATTTGAATTATTCAATTTCGGTTCATTTTTATTCCGGCTATTCAAAAAGAAAAATTATTGAAAATTATTCAGTGAAAACGTTATGTTTCACATAAAGTGATCAATTACAGATTGAAATTTCTTACGAAGCCACGAAGAGGTCGCGCTAATATCGGTCGGCGTTCCTTTTGCCATCAACGTCTAACAGCCCAAGACACATGAACGACTACTCGCAGGATGCGATGACATACATGTGGAATTATAGAACGCGGTCAATCAGCAAGCGATCGTCACGATGTCACAGCACGACTTTTCAAACAACAGCAGCGATGTTTGATGGAATTTATTTCGAAGCAACATATGGTACATACATATATATGGTGCTGTTAGATGCTGGATGTATTCTGTTGATTAGCAAAAAAAGTTAGCCGCACGCACACATTCTTCTTTGGATGGTGGATGGTGGTTACACCAGATCAAACTGATGAACTCATTTCTGCGGAAATTCCTGATGCAGAGAAAGATACAGTATTATACCAAATGGCGAAAACCAATATGGTTCATGGACCTTGCGAACACCACAATCCCACTTCGGCGTGTATGTCTGACAATAAATGCACGAAACACTATCCAAGTGCTTTTCTTTCGGAAACTCAAACTTGAAATGATTGATATCCACTGTATAGGCGTCGCTCACCAGACGACAATCGCAGAACATTCAGCATTCAATTTAGAAGAATGAATATTGAAGTTGACAACAAATGGATCGTATCATATTCGCCATTATTGTGTAATTCACATTCAAAACTCATATCAATGTTGAGTATTGCAGTTTGGAGTAATCGATAAAATACGTTTGTAATTACGTCACCAAAGGAAGCAACATGGCGGTTATTGGTCTTGAACGATACGGTCGATACGTAAACTGCAATAAAGCGCTTTGTAGGATATTTACTTTTGCAATTCATGAACGTTTTCCGACTGTTGTGCGTCTCGCAGTTAATTTGGAGAGTGTATTTCAACCCATAGAATACAGTACAGCCAGTGGTAACACCGCCAGAAACAAAATTAGCAGTAACGAGTTTTTTCTCTACTTTCATCAGTGATCCATTTGCGAGAAAATTGCTCTATTCGGAAATACCTTGACATTACACCTGGAATGCATCGGCAAAGAAATAGTTGCGCAGAAAGCAATTCCAACCAGTAGATTAACATCCAGGTGTGTTATCAACTATTGAATTAGGACAAATTTACACAATTCACCGGAAAACGACGACTGCTTCTACCTTCTGTTGCTATTGATTAATGTACGCGGGTCAACTTTATTTGAGTCATTGCTTACTGTGAATGGTACGGTGTGTGCAAGTTTTGGAGAAGTAAGCCAGCAATTACAATTGCTGGAACATGTTAATCACTGGAATGAAAATAAAGTTCGCACACTTTTCGCGATAAACATTTCGACATATCAGCCTTCAAATCCGCGTCTAAAAATTGGAAATGGATCAATTCCGGTGGTTCGATATCAATTCCATCTGTCGTTTATCAATTCACGAAAGATGAACTCATCACGAATGTTCGGACATTGGCCAAATTATTGTAACTATGATTCCTTAAGTGCACGTGCAATGTTAGCTGCCAAAAATACCGATGTTGTTCACTTAATCTAGAAGATTCAAAGTCAAATTCCGGGAGACTTGCGCTCATACAAATCGATCGATCGTCTTGACAATGAAGACGGCGCCGTGAATTATCCAGTGGAATTTCTAAACTCTTTGGAGAGGCTTGGTATGCCACCGCACCATTTGCGTCTCAAAGTTGGATCTGTCGTTATTATGTTCCGCAATCTGCGCTATCAAATACAAGGGGGCAGAATGCTTGATTCTACGCATTCCTTTGAGTTCTAACGATTTGCCATTTCAGTTCCAACGCATTCCATTTCCAGTGAAAATTGCATTTGAGATGAGAATCAATAGGGTATGAGAATCAAGGATAGTCGCTAGAAGTGTGTGGCATAAATTTGGAAATGCTATGTTTTTCACAAGGTCGGACATACGTGGCGTGCTCACGAGTTGGAAAACCATCTTCTCTGTACATTTACGCACCGAAACAGAAACAAAAAAATATTGTTTATCAAGCTTCGTTACATTGAACAAATTTGGAAAAATCGAAAATAAATGATTTTCAACACAACATAAATTCAACTTTCTTTTCATTTCAAAAATTTCAAGCAGGACAACGGTTGCCGGGTCAGTTAGTATATGTATATATTTTCATGCTACTATAAAAATATATTCAATATTTCGTAAACTGAAATGTGAAATCAAAATAAATAATTCTATTTGTTTTGAAAAATTAAAAAAAATAAACAATTATTCTTAATAAATGTGGTAATATGGTATATGGTATATAAAAGGTGATAAAAAATTCATGTAGTATTTTTAGATATTATATTTTAATAATAAGACGAATACAAATAAAGTTTAATTACATTATGACATAAACGAGGATCAATTATTATCGCAAATTAAATTTTGGATTATCATTCGAAAATCAGTATAGTAAAAACATGTAGCAAAATTCGGATTTCGGAAAAAGTAAGAATTCAAAGATTTTCTTAAAACTTGTAAACCTTTGACCAAAGATACCGCATTTGTACGAAAAGTCAGGGTGATGGTACTAGATCAGTATAGTAAAACCCTCAAAGGGTTTGGCGTTCGTATGTGTCAGTTTTTTTTATGACCTTTTAAATTTTTTCTTATGTTATAGTGAACGAAAATTGGGTACCAAATATAGTGTGTAAAAGCTGCTACAACCACCTAATGGATTGGAAAAATAGATAATAGTGGTTCGCGAGTTATGTTAAACTACGTTTTTGCCAAAATGTTACAACTAAGCGAAAAAACATCAAGATAAGGAAAAAATTTAAAAAGTCTTAAAAAAAACTGACACATACGAACGCCAAACCCTTTGAGGGTTTTACTATACTGACCTAGTACCATCATCCTGACTTGGAATTTCTCACCCCACGGACAATAATCCCAAAAATGTTCCACAGTTTAATTGTAGCTAAATATTTTTGCTCAGATAACAATTGGTAACAATAAATTGATCGCTTTATATCATACTTCCTTAAAACACCAGTTAATATCTAGTCTAATTCTAAGCTTTTAGTATAGTTTAGAAGTTTTTTGATTTCCTATACACTCTTTGGTTTCGCTTTCAAAGTTCAATAACCAATGCCAAACGTCACTGCGGGCATTAACTACGAAGGCATAAACAATCAAAAATCTTCAACTAAAATGCAAAAAATGTTAAAGTGAAATGACGACAACTATACCGGTGGAAATTTGCATAATTGTGGGTGGTAAATGGAAGTTGTCAATCACTTACCGTCACCGCAATGCAAGCAGGTATGCTCAGCACATTCATCAATCTTTATAACTGGTTAATACGCTTGGAGAAACTTATGAAATAAAACGAAATAAAGTAATAAAAATAAAGCAATATAGAAAATAATGCAAAAAGTATATTACATGGTAAAATAATGGTAAAAAGGTGATAAAAAACTTGGAATCGAAAAAAATCGCTTATTAAAGAGACTTAACTTAGCAAATATACAAACACACACATATACAAACAAAGAAAATTATTGTCGGCTAGAAGAAAAGAGCAGAATGAATTGGCGCAATAACAAAAAAAATATAATTGGCATAGCAAAAGAAATGGCAACCATTGCTCACTACACAGGTTACAGCAGGTGTTAATACCTGCCTGCAAATAACAGCGTGACCCTTTTCAATTCAAACCGCTGATCTTCTCGGTTCTTTGCATTCCTGAGTATTCGAGTATGAGCATACACATACATATATTTTATTTTCATTACCATCTTTTTATATTTATCCTTCTTTTCTTAAAGTAATTTTAATTAAAATATATCTTTATACAAGTATTTCCTTACGGCTTTTGGTGTGCATTTACCAGTCCTGATTTGCACATATTTGCTTTGCTAGGGTTGAACATCCGACTCGTGTTGAGAGGGTGAGGTAACTTGCGTAAAAACTATTGATATATTGACGAAACTTGTTACACGTATTCCTTTTGATTCAAGAAAGTATCTTTTGCAAATGGAGGTAATCAAACGCCATTAATTGAAACCCCTATAAAGTGTTATTTCTAAGCATTTAATTAAGATACATAACTTTAATTTTATATAGGAGATAGCAGTAAAAAGCGACACCTGCTAGCTTAGATCATTTAATGAACAAATCTACCAAACCGTGAAGCTAATTCAAATAAACTTACAGAGAAGAATTTCCTTTAGTACTTCTTCATATGCCGTGAAAACGGAGTAAAATAAGATAACAACTACGTCCAATTCATTCACTTAATAAATGCACCTCAAGACTTATATTTCACAATATGGATGGGGCCGCATAAAGAAGGGACAATGAGCGTGACACTACCCACCTCAAGCTGAAATCCTATATCTCAGAAAATTCTTGACCAATTTCAAATAAATTTGGTGTATGAGATTTCCCATTTTTGTCCCAAACTGTAAAAACGAGTGACCTACTATATTAATTTCTATATAACAAACTTTCAAACTTCTTTTTATTCTTTCATTTTACAGTATATATGTAAATTAAACATTGATGAAGTTATCAGAAAAAAAGCTTTCATCAATAGTGCCCTCATAGTATTTCAAGTTAAGCCCAAAAATTTTTAAATTCTAACTTAAGCTGTTCAAATGCACAGACATCAAACATGTGGACACCAGTGCATGTGATTGATATTTCGCCGAACATACTGCTAAATCTGTGAGTTATAGTTTTTAAATTTGGGGCGAATATGTTTGCAATGATATCAAGTCTCTGTACTAAAAATGGATACATCGGAACAATACTTTCTTTAGCCCGGCTATACCTAATATAAATATTTTCGAACTTTCGATTGACTTCGTACCATATACGTATATATTACTCATTATCTAACACATCAATATTCAGTGAAAATATAATATTGGATACACATATATTACTATAGTTCCTGAGTTACGCGATATGGGCTTTTACCCAAATGTTGGCGGCGTCACGCCCATGCCACGCCCAAAAAACAAATTTAAACATAGACTACAGTACCTAACACAATTCGTTGTATTAGATAACACCTTTGTAAATTATAGTGGATTTAGTTACGCCAATTTATTGGCTTTTAATTAGAGGCGTTTTGTGGGTGTAAAAGTTTTCTGATTACGCTCATCCACAACCGACATGCTTATTCAGATATTTCGAAATCTACTTCGTCGAGGTAATGAAGCTATGCCATACCTGTTATATATCTTACTTAATATTACTTACTTATACTTAACGTATACAAAAGCAGCTCGTATTCACACATTTACAAAGCTTAGCATGTGTGAACATATGTAATCAGTGTAATTACTTCCTTGCAACCTTGCTTTTTGGCGCTAAATTTGCAACAAATCTGTCGGATACTGAAGTTGAAGTATTGTTCTGTCCACTGTTTAGATAAAGAAAGAGGTATTGGTAGTAGTGTTAATTACATTAATTAAGCCAAAACTTGCGTTGCACTTTGTTGAATATTTTTTAGCGTTTCGTCACTGTGCTTGAAATAAAATTAAATCCACACTGCAATAAATACATATGTAATTTCCTACATATAGTTGCCTGAATATGTAAATAACTGTAATTATGGTTACGTTCTATTCGATCAATTCTATTATAGTAGAGAGATACAGACTGTGAAATTCAACATCCCATTCTGAACATTGGATGTATGACAGTTCTCTGCTTTACAAACGAGTCATGCGGTGGGAAAATAGCAAAAAGAAGGCTTAGGCACACCAATACGGTAGATAAAGAAGCTCGATCAAGGAACAAAATATGTGCGGATTATCTTACGGAGCAATTCTGTATCACACATAATAGATCAACGGTTGCAGTACTCTTAAGGGTATTCTAGTCTGTAAATCTGGATATATGGATTTTTTTGCTTTCCTCGATATTTTGGATATTTAAAAAGATCTTCTGAAAAGGATTTTCCAAAATTCAAATTATTTTTGAAATTGTAACGAGTTTAGTGTCATGGCAACCGAACTGTCTTAAGTTGTGAAATATTATACATGGTAAATGGGATAGTAATGATACGACAAAAATGCATATATTTTTGTCAATACCACATGCCGCATACTAATAAAATATTCCATGAGTTTCATAAAGTATCGAAAATCTTTATATTAGGTTTATGGAGGCTCATGGAAGTATTGCCCCGATTCAACCCATTTTTGATTTACAGAGATACTTTTTTCAAAAAAAGATTCTTTATGAATTTCAATTCTATATCCCATACATTGATTGATATTTTTTGTCAAAAGTTAACTATAGTTACCGTGGTCCAAATATTCGCTACCTAGGGGCTTGAACAGTTTAGTTCGTTTTGAACAATTTTTGGTTATAAAGTGGCGAACTCTAAGTGCATTATTTGTGCAAAGTTTTGAAATCCTTCGACAGATTCCGAGTTATGGGATTTCACCTAAAAGTTGTCGGTCCCACGCCAGTAGTCCAATTTTTACACTAGCAGCCATAAAACCTTCTCGTACCATGTAGGAAGTAAAGTATAATTTCTCTGGCGTAATTAGTTTTTGTTTTTTTGCGCTTTTAGTAGTTTTTAACTGTACCGTTATATGGGGAGAAAGTGGAGCTATCTTCCAATTTCATCCATTTTTACACTGAATGTAAGAGTTCTTATAATATTTCCGCCCAGCAAATTTAGCTTTAGTAGTTTTGGAGATATGTGCCTTAATCTTATTACAGGGCCGGGTAGGAAGGTAGGTGTATGATCTAGTATCGGTATAGGTTAGGTGAAGCTGATGAATACTTACTAGGGTGGGTTGATTCCAGACATTTTTCGATTCGGGATTTCTAATAGTGCGGAAAAGTTGCCTAAGTACTTCCTGATTCCAATGCAACTTTTTGTTTTAAGATCGGATTGCCTCTTCAACCCCAAGTCCGGCCTTGAAATTTCGGAAATCCGCCTAAAATCGTGAAATTGTCTACCTAGCGCCTGAAATACTCATCTCATGGCAAAATGTATAAGACAAAAGTGATTTGTCACGTCATTTGCTACCGAAATGGTATGTGTGATCATGGCCGTAGGACGAACCGTTCCCGAGATACGAGCGAAAATGCGGCGCGCAAGAGCGCAAAGTGAAAATCGGCTTGCGGCCACACTTCTTGACGTTGATTTCGCCGAGTGCTCTCACTCACATTCATTCACCTACGCCAAAGGACACGTTCAGATAGGTCTCCACACAAATATTTTTTCATCGAGTTCCTTCACTCTTGTCGTTGATTTCGCCGAGTGCTATCACTTATATTCTCTCAACAGAACACAGAACTCAAAATGTCTGTATCTAAATTTAAATTTAGACAGAAATGTCCTGTGTTTGTCATATATCCGTACAATCTCTCTGAGTCCCAGTTGCCTACTTACCAGGATGTTCTCTTGTGTTATCAGTTTGAAAGATTTCGTATAGGCGACAACTATGAACCTAGGAGTAAAGAGGTTACAGAAATAGTTGAAAAAAGGTTGAAAATACTTTCAAAATGTCATCTATTCCGATAGTTTCACACACCAGAGTTGTACAAATGCTCACCACCTACCATAAAAAGTTTCTGATTCTTAAACAAATGTTTTTAAAGAACCCAATAGGTGTGAACTCTAAAAGAGACGACTTTGTCTCTTCTGCCGGAAAATTATTTGACATCGCTGCTTGTAAATGCATGTATTTTTCTTCTTGCACTTGTCCAAAGGAAAGGAAAGTTCCTATCATTGAACAACCATTTCTCTTGAACCAGAGAACCAAAAGAATTGGTCGCATTGGAAGTGTTGATCTACCTGAAACAAAAAAGATTACAAAGAAAAATGAACGTAAAGAAAAGCTTTCAAAACGTCATTCAACATCAACACTTACCAGAAAAGTATCAGCTAGAACACGTGACCATTTAGATCAGCCAGACTCTCATACAGACGACAACAATGTAGGTGCGTCGCACATGGATTCTTCAAAACACACTAGGATTAGAGCACACTGCTTTAGCTGCCCAAAGATTTGGAGTAAGTGATAGAGCAGCGGCCTTGATTGTTTCATCATCATGGATTCTTCCAAAAACGATGTTGATGATGAATTTTCTCTTCCATCCTCTAAAACCAAACAAAACACACTAGTATTAGAGCACACTGCTTTAGCTGCCCAAAGATTTGGAGTAAGTGATAGAGCAGCGGCCTTGATTGTTTCATCTGCTTTTCTGGATGCCAAAAAAGCAGGTTTGATAACAGAGGATCAGGCTAGCTTTGTCACTGATAAATGCAAGATTAGTCGGGCAAAAATAAGTGTTGGAGTTAAGTTCCAAAACACCGAAAGTATTGATGCTGTATATGGGCTGTATTTTGACGGCCGCAAAGACAATACACTTACACAAGTCAGCGAAGGTGAAAAGTACTACCGCGACACTGTCAAAGAGGAACATATTTCTCTTATAGCGGAACCTGGTTGTCATTACTTTGGCCACGTCACCTCTCCTTTCGGGTCAGCTGAGGATGAGACGCAAGCTATATGGCAACATTTACAAGACAATTCAGTTGATGTGGAACATCTAGAAGTTGTCGGTGCTGATGGCACCAACACGAACACAGGTTGGAAAGGTGGAATTATTCGGAAACTAGAAGAAAGAATAGGTAGACCATTACAGTGGGTTGTTTGTCTTTTACATTTCAACGAAATTCCATTTCGTGCTCTTTTCGAGCACATAGATGGTGTCTCAAAGAGTCCAAATATATTCTCTAGCGACATAGGTAAACTGCTCCCTGATTGTGAGAAGTTGCCTGTTGTCAAATTTGAAAGTTTTCCATCCTGCCAATTACCTTCTAAGGTTATTAATCTGACCCAACTTAGCACAGACCAAGCTTATCTCTATAAAATATCAGAAGCTGTTATTTCCAGTCAATGTTCCTCAGATTTAGCGTCGATGCATTCAGGTAACATGTGCAAATCTCGCTGGCTCACCTGTGTAAATAGAATTCTGAGATTATACATTTCTACTGACAAACCAACAAAGGAAATAAAGATTTTGGTCAAGTACATACTTACAGTTTACTCACCTTTGTGGTTCTCAATAAGATTCAACAGTTCAATCAAAGATGGCTCGCGCCATCTCTATGCTGCAATTCAAAGGTCGAGATACTTACCTGCCAAACTGCGCAAGGTTGTCGATTCATCCATTCAACAGAATGCTTTCTTTGCTCTTCCAGAAAACATTCTCCTTAGTATGATGACTGACGAACGGATAGAAGTCAGAAAGTTGGCCCTTGACCGTCTTCTGGCAGCCAGAGAAGTAGAGTCTGACACTGTAAATGGAAGGGTTAGATGTAATAAAGTGCCAAAGCTGAATTTCAAAGCTAATAATTATTACGATATGATTAACTGGAAGACTATTACCTTGACTGTTCCACCAGTTCTTTGTTCAGTTTCCAACGAAGAACTCATAAAAAGGATGTCGGGAGACACTGCAGAGGTATGGAAATTTAGTGAATTCCCCTCTCACACCGTGGCAGTCGAGAGAACCGTCAAACTGGTGACAGAGGCATCTTCTAAAGTTATTGGCCCCCAATCTCGTGATCGTTTTATACGCTCTACACTGAAATCTAGGCAACAAGTGCGAAAGATTAGTACAAAATCTGATTTCATCAATAAATTTGACACAGATTCAGACTAAAACAAGCCTCACATATGGTTGGTTGGTTGGGTTGGACTTGGGAGGAACCCGAAGAGCAGCCACCTCCACGCAGTGGGTTCTGGGTGACCAATACAGCATAGCTGAGAGCTGCAACAATTTTCACCTTGCGCTGTGGCGCGCCGCCTTTTCGCTCGTATCTCGGGAACGGTTCGTCCTACGGCCATGATCACAGATGCCATTTCGGTAGCAAATGACGTGACAAATAACTTTTGTTTTATACATTTTGCCATGAGATGCGTATTTCAGGCGCTAGGTAGACAATTTCACGATTTTAGGCGAATTTTCGAAATTTCAAGGCCGGAGTTGGGGTTGAAGATGCAATCCGATCTCAAAACAAAAAGTTGCATTGGAATCAGGAAGTACTAAGGCAACTTTTCCGTACTATTAGAAATCCCGAATCGAAAAAAGTCCGGAATCGACCCACCCTAATACTCACTCCTTTGTAATGTTGGTGTCAAGCACTGGTTGCAAAAAAATGTAGCTGCGTTTTTATACCTGAACATTTTATAATTTTCATATTTAAAAGCTTTTAAATGATCAATTTCAGTGGTAGATTTTTTTATTAAATTTTTCATAGGTAATTTTTTAAAGCAAAGTGCAGCAAACGCAGTTAAGTACCATTTTATAAAAACATAGTTTGGACGGCATTCGAAATTGGCCTGTTATGTTTGTGGTTACAATAGCAACAAGCACGTCAAATAAAACTGCTAATAAGCAATAGTTAAGCAAAAATTCAATAAAATTTGAAGCAGTTCAAAGCAAAAAATTATAGCTCATTGCAACTTCTGATTGCAAGTGCTTATTTCATTCCACATTCAACTATTTGCAACCAGCCAAAAATATAACAAAACTTCCGAAAAAAATAGAAGAAATAACTTTGAGCAAATTAAATGTAAAAATCCAAACAAAGTTTTTTCAAAATCGTGTTCGGTGAAAATTCGTGATTTACAAGCGAAACCGAAAAACGTTAAAAGTGGATTCACCCCCAAACATGAAAGTAAAGCAAGCTTTTAAAAGCAATCATACAACGCTCGAAAACAAATCTATATAACTGCAAACAAAAGTTCGCAAACCTCGAAATCACTCACTTGCATAATCGGCGCTTACACTATTATTCATGAATCACACTAATGGTTCAACTAAAATAGCGGTGTTCTTTCAGTGAAAGTTTAAAGGGGTGATACTTTTTTTGCGCTTTATTTGCTTTCATTTAATTTATGCATAGCAATTAATTAGCGCTTTTATTGGATGGGCGCCGTAGCAATTACTACCTATTTGTATTTTTTAATCAACTGATTATAATTATAATAACACTGCAGATGAAATATAAAAAACCTACGATATATCGGGTGATTTTTTAAGAGCTTGATAACTTTTTTTAAAAAAAAAACGCATAAAATTTGCAAAATCTCATCGGTTCTTTATTTGAAACGTTAGATTGGTTCATGACATTTACCTTTTGAAGATAATTTCATTTAAATGTTGACCGCGGCTGCGTCTTAGGTGGTCCATTCGGAAAGTCAAATTTTGGGCAACTTTTTCGAGCATTTCGGCCGGAATAGCCCGAATTTCTTCGGAAATGTTGTCTTCCAAAGCTGGAATAGTTGCTGGCTTATTTCTGTAGACTTTAGACTTGACGTAGCCCCACAAAAAATAGTCTAAAGGCGTTAAATCGCATGATCTTGGTGGCCAACTGCCCATGCATCCCGAAAAATGCACTGTTTGGTGTGGTTTGTACGCTGGTGGAATCATTGGACCGTATTTTTTCAAAGATGCTGTTGGACGCAACGTTACGGTGAATGGCGATCGCTATCGTTCGATGCTAACAAACTTTTTGTTGCCAAAAATGGAAGAACTGAACTTGGTTGACATGTGGTTTCAGCAAGATGGCGCTACATGCCACACAGCTCGCGATTCTATGGCCATTTTGAGGGAAAACTTCGGGAGAACAATTCATCTCAAGAAATGGACCCGTAAGTTGGCCACCAAGATCATGCGATTTAACGCCTTTAGACTATTTTTTGTGGGGCTACGTCAAGTCTAAAGTCTACAGAAATAAGCCAGCAACTATTCCAGCTTTGGAAGACAACATTTCCGAAGAAATTCGGGCTATTCCGGCCGAAATGCTCGAAAAAGTTGCCCAAAATTGGACTTTCCGAATGGACCACCTAAGACGCAGCCGCGGTCAACATTTAAATCAAATTATCTTCAAAAAGTAAATGTCATGAACCAATCTAACGTTTCAAATAAAGAACCGATGAGATTTTGCAAATTTTATGCGTTTTTTTTTAAAAAAAAGTTATCAAGCTCTTAAAAAATCACCCGATACCTATGTTAGCAGTTAAAAGATTATGCTAGAAGCTTTTTCTAAGAAAAACTTCAGTTTCTTATATACAGTAGCAATATAATGTTACTGTAATAGTTTTCTCGACTTCCGCAGTTATTGTACCTGTTACTGTTATACATCAAATGTATACTGGCTAGTCGAATAAGTCTTTTCGTATTCCATCAATTGATGTTGTTGCTGTCGTTAATCTCCAGTGCTACCAATAACATTGTGTCATACCATATGTGTTGGAAAGGTAAGATTTTAAGCTTCATTTTTCCAAAAAAGAAATAAAATTCGGGGAAGTTAACATTATTATATAGTACACCATGTTGTATGATCAACACAGAATTTGTATGCAAAGAAATTCAACTTTGAAATTAAAGTACGAAAATCAGTTTCTCGTTAACATTCAACAAGCATTATTTCTCAATAATATTCTGTCATACATGTACCTATCTATATATATTAATAGCAAATTAAATTAATAATACCATATATCAATACTCATCTACTAAACTTAGGTTTGGAAATGTTTAATGTACTATAAGGATTTGCTGAATAAAAGCTTACCAAAAATAAATTTGTAAGTATTTTCTCAAACAATACCACAATTCCTCTATGTATTAAATATCGGGTCTGATATCAAAGCCGTATTGACATACTTTTAGTACTAATATGAACACAAAAATGGCTAAGATATGCAAGATCTATATTAGGTTAGGTTAGTCTGGTAATCCTCTAAGCCACGAATAGACCAGTTTTGGCCCTTTGCGATATCAGATAGAGCTTAGTTACTAGGCCTCTGTGCCCACACTTCTTCATACCGTGAGGCTCCAAATGCTGTCTATCTGTTTGTCTGCCTGTCTATTTGTCCGTATATGTATATGAGAATTAGTCTCTCAGTTTTTGAGATATCGATCTAAAATTTTGCAAAGGTCCTAACCTCTCATTCAAACTGAACAATCGGAGACAATTGCTTGCATTAAAAACTGTAGTTATTTTAATGGATAACCCTCAAAGAATATAGAAAAGCTTATCTATACAGAATTGTCGCAGCAACAATAATGTTTAAAGAAATGGTAATGTATTATTAACAATCATGTTATTATCATTACATTCAAAGAGAAATCTTCTAGTGAACGCACAGGACATTAACAAAGTTAAGAGTTAGTTAATAAACTTATACTTATAAATGAAAGCATGTAGAATATATATGCATTCGTAAAACTAAACTACACAGTACGAATGCTACAGATTCCTTCGGATAAACAAAAAAGACATTTTTATAGAGACATACATACTCGTATTTATACATTTATTTATGCACACTGATGTACACACTCAGAACCACATAATTCTGCACTTGAAGCGCATCTTCTTATATGCAATACCTGTAATACAAGTGGCGGTAACACAAGCAGCGCTGGTGGAATGCTGAGATAATGCAGACAACAACTGCAACAACCTGCTGAAATGACAGGCAAAATGTTCGTCGTGTGAGAAGAATGAAACGATAAACTACGACCATGGAGAAATTCTCGCCAAGAAATGTGGAAAATACTAAAAGCTTTGGCGGTGTACCTATGAGTGCAGTTGCGTGAAAATTAAGTACCGCGGATTTCCGTTCTACTCGTATGGGGTCATCCTTATAATAACTCCGCTTTTTTCGACTTTGTGTGCGAGTAATACTCAACGATAACAGTTCTCATAATATTCAAGTATCAGCATAAAATTTATATTTCAAATAATGTGTTAGAGATTTTGCATTTGCGCTTTTATTTGCCTTTTAAACATTCACCTTCATATTGTTTGTTCTTACAAACACTTTATGAACTATATTATGTGCCATGACAGGAAACCTCGACTTGCAGTGTAGGATTTCAAGAGCGTCGTAGTGCATAAAAGTGAATGCATCGGAATCGAGCTAAGAGCCCAAAATATTATAGCAGCATAACTCACTTGTTTGTATTAGGTCGTTTTTATTATCACGATACTTAAAAAGAATGTGTTTCTTTAAGATTCGAACTCAGCTTAGCATGATTCTGTTTTTGTTCTTTATTAACGATATATCTTCTGTAATAAAATTCTCAAAAATTTTATTATATGCCGAAGACGTGAAGCTTTCTAAATCATATAATATAAATGATGAAATGTATCTGTTGCAAACTGACTAAACAATTTGATTGCTTGAAGCGATTGAAATGAGTAGTCATTGAAACTCAAAAAATGTAAGACGATATGATTTTGTTGTATATGTGAGCAGCCCTCTCCTTATGTAATAACATACTTTATACCATAGCAAGTTTTAATTTTATTGATTTCAGAGTTAGTATGGATCCTAAGCTTATTTTTAATATTCCGTAGTCTTGAAATCAAAAAGTATGCCCAGTTATGTTAAAAATTAAAAGTCAAATTTTCGCTCAAATTTTTAGGCAAATATGTATGTATATAAACTGTTATGATTAAAACACGCTCAATATGGGGAGTGAACGGGCCGATTTCATCCATTTTCACACTGTCGATAGCAGTTTTTGTAGTATTTGTGCTGGGCGAATTTTGTTGTTGTAGCTTTAGTAGTTTTGGAGATATATACATTAAACTTATTAGAGAGCTGAGGCACGCCTACTTTTTCTAAATTTTTTTCTCTCAGGTGCCCCTGCCTACTGCGTTCCCCTGTGCCAAATATGAGTTTTTTAGCTTAATCAAATGCTTAGTTATGATACTTTATTTGTTTTCGGTTTGTGGGCGTGGCAGTGGTCCCATTACGGCCATCTACGAACTCGAACTTTTCCTTGTAATAGGAAACCTGTGTACCAAGTTTCATCAGGATATCTCAATTTTTACCCTAGTTACAGTTTGCACGGGCGGACAGAATGGCCAGACAGACAGTCAACCGGATATCTACTTTTCTCGTCAATCTGATCGTTTGTATATATATATAACTTTATATCTATCTCGGTTAATTTTAGAGATACGTACAACCCTTAGGTGAAGAAAACTATAATAGTCTGTAGCAACTGATTGCAAGAGTATAAAAATTAGTGCTCAGTAAAAAAAACGTTCTAAAGCAACCTCTCTAACGAAGCGTCCCAAAGATCCCAAATATAGTATTGCAAAATCGGTATTGACTAAACGTCAGCTATGCAAACCAATATATTTTGCTCATACCTGTATATCAAATTATTCCCAATAGACACTAATAAGATTTTGAATAAAGAAAACAATAGTTTTGTAAGCACTATAAATACTTAGAGAAGAATAAATGCATATTTAAACATTCAAACAAAGTTTCATTCCTTTGCGAACCGTATATTTAATTTAGGTGGTGTGAGTATCACGGCAACTGTACATTTTTAATTACCTGCAAAATGGCAGCTGTTCAAATATGCTTCCGCAGCACAATGGTAGGGTTCTTGCTCTTCTTTAGTAAGCCCTAGTTTGTCGTTTCATAAATCTAAAATGAAATACTATTTAGAACTTCGTACGGGTACAAGCTCCTCATGGGTTTAGGTTGGATTTGAACATGCGTCAGAAACTATGAAACAAGTGTACATTTTTTTCAGCTATAAACGGTTAGAACATTCAAGTGCAAAATAAAATTCAGATGCAGAGAAGGCAGTATGCTCAAATTTTTTCACTTAATAGTTTGATTTATCTAACGGTTGTACGTATTACCTAAAACTAAGCGAGATAGATATAGTATTTTTGTCAATCAAATTAAAAAAAGCGAATGTAACAAATTTATAAGCATATCACATACATATTTATATATGAGTATATGACATTTATTTATATCATTTATTCGTGAAAGGTAATTCGAATTTTTTAAGCCGGCGGCCGGTGGCAGCACAAAACTCTAACAAGCGACAGATATTGTAATCGGATAAAACCAATTTGAGATATATATATTATTTACCGCTTTGGCGGTGTACGTATGACTGCATAAAACAGCTGATATGGAATCAGTCATTATGACATATCTCGTTTCATTCTTATAAATTTGTTCACGTTTAGTATCACTAGAATGTATTGCTGTTAATGTTGTGAAAAATACTATATATATATATTCTTCTTCCCAGAAGTATTTTTTTTTTTGCAATAGGCATTTTTCTACTATTATTTTTTACTATAAAACTACTACGTAACAAAACAGAACCTTGAAATCAAATGAGGAATGTTTAATATCATTTAAAAGAACATTCTTTGGCGTTTATTTTTTTGAAGATCATATCTTTGAAATTATGGCCGCGGCTACGTATCAGATGGCATTTCGACTGATAACTGGCGAATGACACACCTGATGTTATGTTCCAAGGCCTGAATTGAAGCGGGATGGTCCGCATAGGCTTTAAATTTTACATATTCTCACAGGAAAGAGTCTAATGGTGTGATATCACAAGATCTTGGTGGTCAATCGACCGGCCTAAAGCGATAAATTATTTTGCTTACCGAAGTGGTCTCTCAATAAATCTATTAATTGATGCGATATGTGTCAAGTGATGCCGTCTTATTGAAAACAAATATCGCCAAGATCAAGAGCTTCATTTTCGGGCATCAAGTAGTCAGTTTTCAAGGCAATTTTGCTTGTTTCTGTGACCATCAGGTCAGAAGTGGACCTCAGCACTGAATAAAACGTTGTATCTTCTTGGAAATTTTCAAGAGCTCATAAAGCGAAACGATGTCGCTTGGGAAGGTCGAGCGGGTTCAGTTCATGCACAAGCTGTATTTTGTATGCATTTCGTTTAAGACCTCGACGTAAAATGTGCCAAGTCGTTCCATATGTCAGTCCGAGTTGCTGCGAACGGCACCGTTTGGACTCTTCACGGTCTTTGTGTACACTCTCAGCTACGGCTGCTATATTTTCTTTACTTCGTGCTGAATATGATCTATTCGGTTGAATATCATCCAATAACGAATCCAGGGTCTCCAAATGGATAGTGGCATTGCGAATAGTATGCTCAGTAGGACGATTATGTTGACCATAAGTTGAGTGAAGTATGCCAAACACATCTTTACAGAACGTGAAATTTCGTAAAAGTGAAACAATTTGCAAACGTTGCAAAAAAATACTGAATAAAAATTATATGATAGTTTGAAACAACTCTCCGCGCGATCTGTTAAAAAAGGCTATTGAAAAAAGTACTGTTACTTGGATCACTCGTTACAAGCAAACAAACAGGATGGTTCTCGCAAATTTATTATTATTTGTTAAATACAGTTCGCCAAAATGCACTCTATTTGATACGACTACGACCTTACGCGCTACTTAAATCTACACGATACTATACTGCGCCACGTCCACTTTCATTTTCGTGTACGATAACAATCCCTGATCAGGTTTAATATCTTCAAAATATTTCCATGGTGCCGTGCAAGATAGTATATACAAATCTCTGCACATAATACTTACACTTTGGAAAATGAAAACGTTACTTTTTGAACGCACTGTAAATAAATATAAGATAATAAATAAGAGGTGTGAGTAATACGGCACTTCTGCGATTACCAACGTGCGACAATTTTAATTACCTGTAAAGTGGCAGCTGTTAAAATATACTTCCACAACGCAATTGTGGGGTTGAGCAGTTTCTTGCGCTGTCTTAGTGAGCTCAGCAGGGGTGCTAAAATTCAAATTTTTTACAGAAAAAAAGTGTTTCGGGACTTTTTTGTAAGTTGTGTTTTGTATGCAGTTTTTATAATGTATATTGGGACTAATGTGTTTAAACTAATTTTTGATGACGGAAATTGAAATTTTTTTACAATGTGGTTTGTTTTATTATAAGAGATTGACAATTTTATACATGTAACAAAAGCTTTTAGTTTAAACAAACACCGTTCTTGGAATTGACTATTACTTTTAAATATTGGAAAAACAACCGTACATTAATTGTATATTAAATTCGCCATTAAACAATCCCTTCACCTTTATAGTGTTTCCGAGGGACTATTTATTGCTTTGACAATATTTTGGTTTGCCGCGTTTGAGTTTACATAGATTTTTACAAACCATTAAAAGGTTATATTTATTTGTATATAAAGTACTTTACTTTCGAATAAATAACGAGATTTTGAAACCCACATTAAATTAAATAAATTTTCTTACCAAAACATACTTGTTATTTAATATTAGATGCTTTCATTCTATAAAATTCTGCCATCTGTTTCTATCCACGAAATTTCCTTTTTGTGGTTTTAATAAAACAAGAAATCTTCTTACTTCAGACAGCTTTATAAAAAACTCTGTGAGAGCCAGTTTTGACGAGACTAATTGTTCTTTTTGCGAGAATTGTAAACAGAAGACTCAAACCCATGCAGAAACAGTCCTGAATATCAATACTGATAGCACTAATGGATAACATTTCAAAATTGCATAATACCACAAAAATTTACTAGAATTGTAATGATAAAAAGCATTAAGTCTGAATCTTTCAGAATATGTGGTATATTATTTTTATTGTATTAAATATTTATCATAATGCTGTGTTTTGCCATTGATGAAATAAAAATCGCAAAGAGAACTGAACATATTTTGAATAGAACTAATAAACATTCGCGCAAATTACGATATGATATGTAATTTATCGGAAATTACATATCTTTCGTTTGAATAATAAAACTCCGGTTTACCGTACTGAGCGGCTTGCCGTCCAGTTTATTAATAATAATTTTATTCTTTACAAAAATCTTATTTCCTAAATTTACCTGAAGCCGTTGTGCTGACTTGACATTCCTCAGCATCAACGACCCGGCATATCTTATATAAACATAACAGTGGCATTTGATTTCATTTTTAAAGGAATTTAATGCTTGCTTATGAATATTTCCTTATTTATGTATTTTACAATTTTATATGTACATATGTATGTAGTTGAATCTGAAGATTCAACTTACATTTCAGAGAAATAAAAATATTTAAAAAATACTTGTCTTTTTTGTGTGTCGACGAGTTTGACAGTGGTGGAGTCGTTTGACGACGCAACTCCCCAGCGTTACTGTTTGAACTCTCCTGAGTTCTGGTATTTACAATTTTTATTTTTGTTGTTTTTTTCTTTAATATTATTACTAGGATTGCTACTACTACCATTACAATGATTATCAATGATATATTAATACCATATGATACATTTTTATGGTATTTTAATTCTGCAATTTCTTTTATGTTTTCTATATTTTTTATTGCAATATCATTGAATGTTAATTTTGGTATGTAACTTTGGTTTAATTTTTCGGCAGGGTATATAATTGTATGAATATATTCTGTTTTATTATTTTTAAATTCTTGTTTTAAAATTTCCATTTTACAATTTACAAATTTGATTATATAGTTATTTTTTAATACAATTTTTCTGTCATCGCAGTTTTGTTTTATTACATCATTTTTTGCATTTCTTATTAATATTGTGTCATCGCTTATTTCTTGTATTGATGTTTTGTTATACTCTCGCAACAATGTTGCTAACGAGAGTATTATAGTTTTGTTCACATAACGGTTGTTTGTAAGTCCTAAAACTAAAAGAGTCAGATATAGGATTATATCGGGTGATTTTTTAAGAGCTTGATAACTTTTTAAAAAAAAAAAACGCATAAAATTTGCAAAATCTCATCGGTTCTTTATTTGAAACGTTAGATTGGTTCATGACATTTACTTTTTGAAGATAATTTCATTTAAATGTTGACCGCGGCTGCGTCTTAGGTGGTCCATTCGGAAAGTCCAATTTTGGGCAACTTTTTCGAGCATTTCGGCCGGAATAGCCCGAATTTCTTCGGAAATGTTGTCTTCCAAAGCTGGAATAGTTGCTGGCTTATTTCTGTAGACTTTAGACTTGACGTAGCCCCACAAAAAAAAGTCTAAAGGCGTTAAATCGCAAGATCTTGGTGGCCAACTGCCCATGCATCCCGAAAAATGCACTGTTTGGTGTGGTTTGTGCGCTGGTGGAATCATTGGAACGTATTTTTTCAAAGATGCTGTTGGACGCAACGTTACGGTGAATGGCGATCGCTATCGTTCGATGCTAACAAACTTTTTGTTGCCAAAAATGGAAGAACTGAACTTGGTTGACATGTGGTTTCAACAAGATGGCGCTACATGCCACACAGCTCGCGATTCTATGGCCATTTTGAGGGAAAACTTCGGAGAACAATTCATCTCAAGAAATGGACCCGTTAGTTGGCCACCAAGATCATGCGATTTAACGCCTTTAGACTATTTTTTGTGGGGCTACGTCAAGTCTAAAGTCTACAGAAATAAGCCACCAACTATTCCAGCTTTGGAAGACAACATTTCCGAAGAAATTCGGGCTATTCCGGCCGAAATGCTCGAAAAAGTTGCCCAAAATTGGACTTTCCGAATGGACCACCTAAGACGCAGCCGCGGTCAACATTTAAATGAAATTATCTTCAAAAAGTAAATGTCATGAACCAATCTAACGTTTCAAATAAAGAACCGATGAGATTTTGCAAATTTTATGCGTTTTTTTTAAAAAAAAAGTTATCAAGCTCTTAAAAAATCACCCGATATATACCAAAGTGATCAGGGTGACGAGTAGAGCCGAAATCCGGATGTCTGTCTGTCCGTCTGTCCGTCCGTCTGTCCGTCCGTCTGTCCGTCCGTCCGTCCGTGCAAGCTGTAACTTGAGTAAAAGTTGAGATATCATGATGAAACTTGGTACACGTATTCCTTGGCTCCATAAGAAGGTTAAGTTCGAAGATGGGCAAAATCGGCCTACTGCCACGCCCACAAAATGGCGGAAACCGAAAACCTATAAAGTGTCATAACTAAGCCATAAATAAAGATATTAAAGTGAAATTTGGCACAGAGGATCACATTAGGGAGGGGCATATTTGGACGCAATTGTTTTGGAAAAGTGGGCGTGGCCCCGCCCCCTACTAAGTTTTTTGTACATATCTCGGAAACTACTATGGATATGTCAACCAAACTCTACAGTGCCGTTTTTTTCAGGCATTTCCATATACAGTTCAAAAATGGAAGAAATCGGATAATAACCACGCCCACCTCCCATACAAAGGTTATGTTGAAAATCACTAAAAGTGCGTTAACCGACTCATAAAAAACGTCAGAAACACTAAACTTTACGGAAGAAGTGGCAGAAGGAAGCTGCACCCAGGCTTTTTTTTAAAATTGAAAATGGGCGTGGCGCCGCCTACTTATGGACCAAGAACCATATCTCAGGAGCTACTAGACCGATTTCAATGAAATTCGGTATATAATATTTTGTTAACACTCTGATGACATGTACGAAATATGGGTCAAATCGGTTCACAACCACGCCTTCTTCCAATATAAAGCTATTTTGAATTCCATCTGATGCCTTCTCTGTATAATATATACGAGTATATTAGGAACCAATGATGATAGCGGAATAAAACTTTACAAAAATACGGTATTTGAAAAATATTTAAATGACGGATAATGAAATCTCGATTATCACTTTACCTTGCGAGAGTATAAAATATTCGGTGACACCCGAACTTAGCCCTTCCTTACTTGTTGAACTTGATTTTTATTTCCTCGTTTGTTATTATATTTAAATTCGCAAGTATTTGAAAATATGCAGCTTTTACTCAATTTTAGATTTTTAAATGCTTTATTTTCTACATAATCAAAATAGTTTTCGCCAATTTTTATAACGAATTTTTCTTTTTCAATAATTTGTAATTTATTTCTATTTGGCATTGGGGTTATTAATTGAATCTTAGTTTGAAAAAATGTTCTTGGTATCTGAATTGCAAATATTATTGTATCGTTTCTGTATACTACTACTCTTACTTTTGATAATTTTAGTTTGTAAAAATCAATCTTGTATTTTTCAATTTCTTCCCTAGTTAACATACTTGGATGTACCATATTCTATTTAGCCTACTATTTGTTTATTTAAATTTACAATGGCATTATGGCCATTTTCTTCAATAATTTTTAAATGGTTCAAAATGTCTTGTCTGTCATCATCATCCATGACTCCAAACATCCATTTATATGCTATTCCTCCTATATTTATCAAGCCTCTTTTATTTCTCTTTTTGATATTCGGTGTTATTGATGTGATTTTTGCTTTTATATTTTTTATTTCATCAAACAAAATTTCTTTATTTTCAATATTTAGTTTTTCAATATTTTCTTTAACCTGATCAACTATGTCTGCTATCTTTTTCGGATTTATAGTATGTATAACTGTACTTATTTCGTTAACTATTTCTATGTCCGCTGTTTGTATAATTGTATACCCCGCATCTTCTATTATTGGTGTAATTTGCAAAAGTGCTGTCACCAATTATATGATTAATGTTAAAAAAATTATTATTATCGTCATCTGTAAAAGTAAAAATGTATAACCGTTTTAGGTTTTGATTTAAAAAAACTTAAATTGGATTTTAGTCGCCTCTTACGACAGGCATCTCTTACCATGGGTATATTCTAGAAAGACCCCTTACCCACTGGGGTAAAAAAAAAATCATGTATATATATGTAGAAAAAAAAATTAAATGTTATTATCTCCATTAAATACCTTTAGACTGAATGAATCGTCATCATCCTCATTTGGATTTTCTATGTTTGCTAATTTCATTGGTCTTTTTATATTTGCCGGATGGACGTTTTGTAAGGGAAATATTCTGAAATATGGTTGATCCTTATGCCGTACTCTTTTGTAGTTTTTAATTGGTCCTGTTTGTCTGTTTTCTATATATTCTTCTCTGTTTTGATTTAATTTGGCTATTGTTTTCTGTTTTACTGTATTTATTCTATCTTGTAATATGGATGGACAAATGTTTTCTTTGGCGTCCCTTGGAGAACATTTGATAGTTGAGTGGTACCTATCGTTATAGTTGCATATAACAATTTGTATCCTCATTTCTGTTGAAAGACTAAAGTCCTCAATTCCTGTTAGTTTTTCCAACAAGGTTGAGTGCAGTCTCTCAATGTCTGCATTTCCTGTATGGCTATTTGGTTTTGTGTGATGGACTTCTACATTTTCGGCATTTATATATTTTATTAATTGTTCTGCTCTATCATTCATAAATCTCTGAAAAGTAGCTGGGGCATTTTTCAACCCGAAAGGCATTCGGACGTATTCATATAGTCCTGCCGGAGTGACAAAAGCTGTTTTCTGGATGTCCCTTTCTGCCATTAAAATCTGATGGTAACCTTTTGCTAGATCTATGGTGCTAAAGTACTGTGCTTTGCCCAATTTATCTAAGATTCCTTCGATATTCGGTAGAGGATACTTATCGTCTACAGTCAATTGTTTTAACCTCCTATAATCAACCACTAGCCTGAATTTTTGTATCCTGAATTATCTATCTTTTTCTGTATTTTTAGAATAGGTGAGCTATATCTACTGTGACTTTTTCTAATTAGATAAGTTTATTGAAATTCTTTAATAATTTTTTCGATTTCCTTTTTCTCATTTGATTTTAAATGATCAAGGTTGATGTTCTTTACTTCACTTATATCTAATGAATAAACTTGCTCTTGCATAGTTTTCATATAGAATGGAAGATTCACACCATTTTTCAAAATTATTGTCATTTTTTCGATATCAATGGTTTTAACGTTTTTTAAAAAAAGGAATCATTACCTATTAACAAATCATATGGTTTATTAAAAATTACCGTAAAGTTCTACAAATTTCGAGCTACATAGATACAATTCCAAGGAATTTTTTTTTCAATTGAGGTGTCTTATTTAAAATTTCATAAATATTTAAGATACATACAATATTTTATTAATTTTTATTGAAGTGAGCACTTTTGCCACCTTCGCTCACTTAAATAGCGATTATTTCCAGTAGCATTAAGGATTTCGGATTGCACTTATCCCTCTCGTTCGAAAAGCAATAGGTGTGTTCGACCACCTTCTATCCGTCTATTAATGAAATTAGCACATTCACACTCGAATATAGCATTTCGTTGCCATAAATGTAATTCTTCCGTATTCATTTGAAAATTTGTTTCAGGTAGAGGTGCAAACAAAAAATCCATAATTTCCCTTTTATATTTCATATATATAGTGCTATAACTTTACACACATAATCTAAGTACGCAATTTTATATTTTAAAGGAATTTTAACAAATTAACTTCTGTATCTACTGCTGCTTTTTGTTTTTCTTTTCTCGTTTGTTCGTTTCTTTTTCTAATGGTATTGTTTTTGAATGGATTGAAACATTTAGTGAGCATAATTTCTGCGTTGACTTGTTTTTTTTTTTTTTTTTTTTTTTTTACAAAGAAAGTAATGGCTTCAAATAAAACTACTACTTAAATTACTAAATTATTAGTTGAATATTATTTTACCTTGCTGTTGGTGCTGCTGTTGTTGTTGTTTTTTTTTGTTTTGCTAAAGCTGCTGCTGCTGTCTTCTCTGTTGCTGCTGTTGATATTGTTGTTTTTTTGTTTTGTTAGAGCTGCTTCTGCTGTCTCCGCTGTTGATGTAGTTGTTTTTGTATTAAAGGTAATCCAAATGCAGTAATCCAATGGAATATTTTAGAGCTCACTTTTAGGGTTTTCAACAGTTTTCTTTATTATTTCTCAAAATAATTTTTGTTTTGCACTTTCACAAATTCTTTCACTTTTTGAATTATGTTTTTGCTTTTGCTATAGTTTTCCAACTCAAATGTATTATTTTGTTCTGCTTTGGGATTTATATAATTAGCTGTATCTTTGCCACTTTTCTTTTAATAACAGTACTTTTGTTTAATAATAATTTATTTAGCTTTTATTTAGCTTTTCTTTGCTAGCTGAGCGAAGCTGAGAGAGAATATGGAACCGTTCCGTTCGACTGCGCCAATTACGATATGATATGTAATTTATCGGAAATTACATATCTTTCGTTTGAATAATAAAACTCCGGCTAATTTACCGTACTGTGCGGCTTGCCATCCAGTTTATTAATCATCATTTTATTCTTTACCAAAAATTTTATTTCCTAAATTTACCTGAAACCTTTATAAAAATCTTACTTGCTAAATTTACCTGAAGCCGTTGTGCTGACTTGACATTCCTCAGCATCAACGACCCGGCATATCTTATATTACAATTTTATATGTACATATGTATGTAGTTGAATCTGAAGATTCAACTTACATTTCAGAGAAATAAAAATATTTAAAAAATACTTGTCTTTTTTTTGTGTGTCGACGAGTTTGACAGTGGTGGAGTCGTTTGACGACGCAACTCGCACGACATCGCTATAGTCAGCAAAAAATCAACAATGATGATGTTCAGAAAAAATAAGTCAGCGAGAAGAGTGACAAGTAAGGATGGACTAAGTTGGTTTTTGGTCCATAAGTGGGCGATGCCACGCCCATTTTCAATTTTGAAAAAAAGCCTGGGTGCAGCTTCCTTCTGCCATTTCTTCCGTAAAATTTAGTGTTTCTGACGTTTTTTGTTAGTCGGTTAACGCACTTTTAGTGGTTTTCAACATAACCTTTGTATGGGAAGTAGGCGTGGTTTTTATCCGATTTCTTCCATTGAACTGTATATGGAAATGCCTAAATGAAATGACTCTATAGAGTTTGGTAGACATTGCTATAGTAGTTTCCGAGATATGTACAAAAAACTTAGTAGGGGGCGGGGCCACACCCACTTTCAAAAAAATACATCCAAATATGCTCCTCCCTAATGCGATCGTTTGTGCCAAATTTCACTTTAATATCTTTATTTATTATTTATGGCTTAGTTTTTACACTTTATAGGTTTTCGGTTTTCGCCATTTTGTGGGCGTGGCAGTGGGCCGATTTTGCCCATCTTCGAACTTAACCTTCCTAGGGAGCCAAGAAATACGTGTACCAAGTTTCATCATGATATCTCAATTTTTACTCAAGTTACAGCTTGCACGGACGGACAGACGGACGGACGGTCAGACAGACATCCGGACCCTATATCTGACTCTTTTAGTTTTAGGACTTACAAACAACCGTTATATGAACAAAACTATAATACTCTCCTTAGCAACATTGTTGCGAGAGTATAAAAATTGACTAAAACGAAATTGAAACTGCAAAAGCATTAACCTATTTGGACTTCGACTCGGTACCGGTAACTTAACAAGCCTTCATATCGATGATAGAATACAAGTTGCCAATAGGTCATATGCCACCTTAATAAAACTACTCAAAGCTATAAACCCACTCAATAGACATGTATGCTGACTCTATACAAAACTATCATTTGCCCAGGTTTGTGCTACAGAGCGGAATCATGGACACTCCTTTATAAGGACAAAATTAAACTGTAAGTCGTCGACAGAAATATCCTAAGAAAAATGTTTGAAGCAATAAAATATATTGACTTGTGGCTAAACCAGCTTATACAAGGTGCAAATGTCAAACGCTTTATCAAAGCGCAGCGACTAACGTGGCTCGGCCTTTTAACGAGAATGGACAACAAGAGAACGGAGAAGAAAAGTGTTGAGGCCACAGCATTCACCATTAAAGCAAGGGAAAGACCACGATCAAGATGGTTTGATAATAATAAAGAAAAGACAAATGACCGAGTGAATAATTTTGTAACCATCTTTATTTTTAGTTTCGTAATCACTATGCACATATAAGATAGTTTAGATAAATAAAATATCCGTGTCACTCAAGTTTATAATAACAATGTAATTTATTGTTAAAGTATTTAATTTAGTACAATGTTATTTTAAGGTTAAATTATAAATTAAATGTTTTAAAAAATTTAATGTTGCACTGTGTTTGACAAATTGTGTATAACGAAGTGTTTTAATGTCCAAATGGATTGCTGCAAATTGGTGCGAGCGGAACGCTATCGATCGGAGTCAAAAGTAGTGTTGACGCGGCGCAGTATCTAATCGAATATAAATGTGCGGCTTGTATAGATCGAATGTTGATAGCGAAATGTGTCGTAAATAATAGCGATGATCCGATCCTTTTGACATTTGCTGTGGTGAAATCCGATATGTCTCCAGGTGTGGTGTATTGGTGTTGTGTCTAGCTAGGGTGCGCCAGTTTTTCCCGGGTAGAGTGGGCAGAGGCTTAACTCATTTAAACATCGAGATCTTTGGAGGGCACACGTGCAGCTCAAAAATAGCTATATTCTTAAAATAGGATCAAAGGTCTGGAGAAAAAATTGCAGCTAATACTATTACTATTCGCATTGTTCTTAAACAGATGAGAATTAATGATATTAATATTATAAATGCGAATGTAGGTTTGTTTGTTACGCTTTCACGCAAAAACTACTTAACTGACCATCATGAAACTTTGTACATATACTCCTGTATTAGAAGTGAAGC